>NC_081314.1:90566195-90869225 GCF_026419965.1 Kogia breviceps | reverse complement strand
AGGATGTGGAGAAAAGGGAACCCTGGTACACTTTTGGTGGGAATGTAAATTGATGAGGCTACTGTAAAAAAACAGTATGGAGGTTACTAAAAAAACCTAAAAATAGAACTACCATATGATGTGGCAATTCTACTTCTGGGTATATATCCCCAACAAAATTATACAAAACCCCAAAACACTAATTTGAAAAGATACATGCACCCCAATGTTCATAGCAGCATTATTTACAACAGCTAAGACATGGAAATAACCTAACTGTCCATCAACAAATGAATGGATAGAGAAGATGTGGTACACACACACACACACACACACACACACACACACACACACACAATGGAATATTACTCAGCCATAAAAAAGAATGAAATTTTGCATTTGCAACATGGATGTACCTGAACAGTATCATGCTTAGTGAAATAAGAAATAAGTCAGACAAAGACAAATACTGTATGTTATCACTTATATGTGGAATCTAAAAAATGAAACAAACTAGTGAATATAACAAAACAGAAACAGACTCACAGATATGGAGAACAAACTAGTGGTTACCAGTGGAGATGGAGGACAAGATACAGGTAGGGAATTAAGAAGTACAAACTACTATGTATAAAATAAACAAGCTACATGAATATATTGTACAACATAGGGAATATAGCCAATATTTTATAATCAATTCAAGTGAAGTATAATCTATAAAAATCACTATATTGTACACCTGAAACTAATATTGTAAATCAGCTATACTTCAATAAAAATAAAGTTTAAATAATAAAAATAAAGGATTTCCCTGTGGTACAGTGGTCAAGAATCTGCCTGCCAATGTAGGGGACACAGGTTCGGTCCCTAGTCCAGGAAGATCCCACATGTCACGAGCAACTAAGCCTGTGTGCCACAACTACTGAGCCTGCACTCTAGAGCCCATGAGCCACAATTACTAAAGCCTGTGCGCCCTACAGCCCACACGCCACAACTACTATGCCCACGCACCGCAACTACTGAAGCCCATGAACTCTAGGGCCCATGTGCTGCAACTACTGAGCCTGCATGCCTAGAGTCCATGCTCCACAACAAGATAAGCCACTGCAATGAGAAGCCTGCACACCACAACAAAGAGTAGCCCCCACTCGCCGCTACTAGAGAAATCCTGTGCACAGCAACGAAGACCCAATACAGCCAAAAAAAAAGATTAAAAATAAATAAACAATAAAATATCAATATTTCTAAATAGTCCATAGGTCAAGGAAATCAAAATGAAACTGAGAAAATATTTTCAACTGGATGATAATAAAAATACTACATTATCAAAACTTGTGGGATACATTAAAGCCTATAGCTTTATAAGGTACACATAAAGATACATATAAAGAAGAATAAAATATAAATATCCATTTCATGAAATTAGAAAACAAGAAAATAAACCTTAAGACAGTAAATGTAGGACTGTAGTAAAAGAATATAACTTAATAAAATAAAAAACAAAATAAAATCAATAAAGTGAAAAGTTCCTTGAAAACACTAATTGACAAACCTCTAGGAAGATTAAGCAAGAGGAAGGGAAAAAAATGACCAGTATTAAAAAGTGAAAAGGAAACATCATTACAGATCCTGTGACATTAAGAATATTATGAAAATTACAGACAAAAAATTTGAAAATTCAAAGGAAATAAACAAGTTCTCTAGGGGGGAAAATGTACTTACCAAAATTGAATCAAGAAGAACACATCTGATTGAAACCACAAGAGACCCTGAATAGCCAAAGCAATCTTGAGAAAGAAGTCAAAGCTGGAGGCATCACACTACCTGATTTCAAACTATACTGCAAAGCTATAGTAATCAGAACAATATGGTATTGGCATAAAAATAGTCATAAAGATCAATGGAACAGAATAGAGGACCCAAAAATAAATCCACGTATATATGGTAAATTAACTTATGACAAAGGAGCCAAGACTACACAAGCGGGTTAAGACAGTCTCTTCAATAAATGGTGCTGGGAAAACTGGACAGCCACAGGCAAAAGGATGAAACTGGACTACTATCTTATACCATGCACAAAAATTAACTCAAAACGAATTAAAGACTTGCATGTAAGACCTGAAACCATAAAACTCCTTGCAGAAAACATAGGCAGTAAAGTAAGTTCCTTGACCTTGTCATTGGTCTTTGCAATGAGTTTTTGGATCCAACACCAAAAGCAAAGGCAACAAAAGCAAAATCAAAAAAATAAACAAAAACAAAGTGAGACTACATCAAACTAAAACAGCTTTTGCACAGCAAAGAACTCAACAAAATGAAAGGCAACCTTATGAATAAGCAAAAATATTTGCAAATAATCTATCTGAAAAGGGGTTAATATCCAAAATACATAAAGAACTCATACAACTCATTAGCAAAAAAAAAAGCACAAAGAATCCAATTAAAAAGGGGGCAGAAGATCTGAACAGACATTTTTCCAAAGAAGACCTAGAGATAGACAACAAGTACATGAAGATATGCTCAACATCACTAATCATCAGGGAACTGCAAATCAAAACCACAATGAGATATCACCTCACACCTGTTAGAATAGTTATTATCAAAAAGACAAGAAATGTTGGCTAAGATGTAGAGAAAAGGGAACCCTTGTGCACTGTTGGTGAGAACATAAATCAGTACAGCCAATATGGAAAACATTGTGGAGATTCTTCAAAAAATTAAAAATAGAGCTACCACATGATCCAGCAATCCCACTTCAGGGTATTTATCTGAGAAAAATGAAAACATTAACTCGAAAAGATACATGCACCCTCAAGTTTATCACAACATTCTTTACAATAGCCAACATATGGAAACTACGTGTTCATTGAAGGGTGAATGGATAAAGAAAATATTCTATTGTGATTATATGTACACAATGGTATATTATTCAGTAATAAAAAAGAATGAAATCTTGTCATTTGCAACAATATGGATGGACCTTGAGGACATTATGCTAAGTGAAATAAGTCAGGAAAAGAAAGACAGATATTGCATGATATCAATTGTATGTGGAATATTTTAAAAAGAAAAAACATTAGGTACAGAAAACAGACTGGTGGTTGCCAGAGGCAGGGGCTGAGTGATGGTAAAATGGAGGGGTTCAAAATGTACAAATTTTCAGTGATAAAATAAGTCATGGGAATGTAATGTACAGCATGATGACTATAGTTAATAATACTGTACTGCATATTTGAATGTTGCTCAGAGTAGATCTCAAAAGTTCTCATGTATGGTGACAGATGTTAACTAGACTTATTGTGGTGATCAGTTCACAACGTATACAAGTATCAAATCATATCATATATCTGAGACTTATTTATGTCAATTATACTTTAAAATTTAAAAGAACTATAGGGCTTCCCTGGCGGCACAGTGGCTGAGAGTCCGCCTGCCAACGCAGGGGACACGGGTTCGTGCCCTGGTCCGGGAAGATCCCACATACCGCGGAGCGGCTGGGCCCGTGAGCCATGGCCGCTGAGCCTGCGCATCCAGAGCCTGTGCTCCGCAACGGGAGCAGCCACAACAGTGAGAGGCCCGCATACCGCAAAAAAAAAAAAACCAGGAAAAAAAATAAAAGAACTATAATCATTAAAGGCATTGAATTAATTTTTTTAAAAACACCTCAAAAAGAAAAACAAACCCTATGCTCTGATGGCTCTACTATCAAGTCTGCCAAAAATTCAAAATTCTAATATTTACAAATTCTTCAAGAGAATAGAGAGAGAGAATATTTTACAACTCATCTTAGGAGATTAAAAAACCTTAATAACAAACTTGATGATGAACTATGAAGACAAAAAATATTATCCAAATCTTTTTTATAAACATAGATGAAAAACACTAATGTTAGCAAACTGAATTCAATGACACATGAAAAGTTTGCTAAATCAGCTAGTTCAAGACAACAGAGAAACCAGTACAGCCACAGCTCTAAGAGCCAAGATAGCAGGAGAAGGGAAGCTAGGTGAGGTGAGTTGGGCATTCTCTGCACCTCTTTCTCCTAAGGGCATTGGTCAACTTACTGCATGGGACCTAGAAGCCAAACAGAATGCAGTGTTCTAGAGTTTTAGGCATTCTCTCAGAGATGAATAGACACAAGCTGAAGTTCAAAGTGACAAGAAAGTTAGGACCTAATGGCACATGATACCAGAGAAAAGGGAAATGCAGAAAAGGGAGCCTGACATTCTGCTGGGCCTTTGCCTTTAAAACATTTGCACAACCCTAAGCTGCATGAGAACAGGAGTTGCTCATTTCATCCAAAAAGTCACATTATTGTTTACTTACTTTCATTTTTGAAAGATACTACCACTGGGTATAAAATTGTGGGTGGGAAGTTATAGAACTATAAACTGCTAAAAGAAGACATCTACTGAGGAAATTCAATCCATTATTAAAAATCCTTGTACAAACAACAAATCAGGTTCAGAGAATAGAAAAGACCTTTTTTTTTCTTTTTTTTTTTTTTGCGGTACACAGGCCTCTCACTGCTGTAGCTTCTCTCACCGTGGAGCACAGGCTCCGGATGCACAGGCCCAGCCGCTCCACGGCATGTGGGATCCTCCTGGACCAGGGCACAAACCTACATCCCCTGCATCGGCAGGCGGACTCTCAACCACTGCGCCACCAGGGAAGCCCAAGACCTTTTTAAAAAAAAAAAAGTGGCCAGAAATACCTTGATTCCAAACCTGGCAAGGACATTACAAAAGGGGGAAATTATCACTCTGTTATGAATGTAGATACAAAAATCTTAATAAAATATTAGTAAATTGTGTGTGTGTTAAAATATAGTGAGTTGATGTGTGCTAGGATGACAAGGAGGAGGTCATTTTAGGCAGAAAAGATCAAGTTCAAAGCTTAATGCATGAAACAAAGAGGAACAAGACAACATAGAGGAAGAGACAGATTTAACAGATGCTTAGGGTGCATAACCAATGGGGGCGCTTGGTGAACCACCAAAGCAGGGTGGTTAGAGATAGGGAAGAGATGGCTCTAAAGACTTTCTGGTCTAGGTAACAGGGAGAATGGTGTTCTCAGAAAAATGCAGTAGGAAAAAAACATGTCTTAGAAAAACTCTAATGAATTTCATTTTGACAGATCAAAATCACCCCCAGAAATTCAGAAGATCACCAAGTTCAGTCAATTCTACCTATCTCTTATCCACACAGTCTTTCACACTTTGGTCACATCTTCTCTGGAACACAGCTGTCCAATAGATCTACCTGCCTCTCATTTGGTTCCCTTGTAACTTCTCCACACTGCTGCCTAAGTGATCATGGTAGTGATCACTGCAGATGGAATGACTCTGTGTGTGATACAGCTTTATTGGAAACCAAAATAATGAGCAGAAGCTTAATGCATTCAGGAAGGTAGGAGGTCTGACCAGTGAGCTGCTAGGGGCTATTTCTATTTGGACAACTAAAGTGTGCAGTATCAGTTACACATGTTAATTTACTTTTTTCCCTCAGCTTCATTGTAATATAACTGACATAACATTGTGTAAGTTTAAGGTGCATAACGTGATGATTTGGTGCATGTATATATTGTGAGGTGAGAGTAATTTACATTAGTAATTCCCAAATAATACTAGAAATATAAGTGCTAATTGGCACCACTGCCTGAAATGACTTTTGAATTGGTTTTTTGTTTTTTGGGGGGGTGACTTTTCTGCCTTAATTTTTGTTTTAGTTTCTTAATTTGAAGTAACTATTAATTCATAGGAAGCTGCAAAGATAGTACAAAGAGGTTTATACCTTTTGCCCAGTTTCTCCCATTGGTTACTTCTTCTGCAACCATATCAAAACTAGGAAATCAACATTAATATGGAATGCGTGTATAGTTCTGTCATTTGATCACATGTGCAGATTCATGCAACCATCCACAATCAAAACATAAACGATCCCACCATTACAAAGATCTCTCTCAATCTGCCCCTTTATAGTCACACCCACCCCCTTCCCACCCATCATTCCCAACCCCTGAAAAATGCTGGGTTTTTAAAAACTTTGTTATATAGGGAAATGATTGAAGGATGCACAAAATATTATATGTTGTGATACAAGAGCTCATGCTTTAACACAGAGCATCCTTTGCAGCTCTCTTTCCTTCACCTACACAACTTGCAGTCTCCTACTCTCAGCTAACTCACATCACGTGTTAACTTCTCCCTTTCTCAATATTCCCTTTCTTGATATGCATGCTCTATATTCACTGATATCACTGATATTGTCTATACCACTGATATCACTGATAATTTAATCACCCGTTCCCTTGTGAAATCTTAAATAATTCTATCACAGATCAATATAACTTCTTAAACATGTGTATTTTTTTTCTCTTTCAGAAGATACTGTTATGTACTGCTTATTGAATCCATCGCCAGGGCCTAGCAAAGATGAAAACAATAAGTATTTGTTAATTTAAAAAATATTTTTCCTAGGTACTATTATATTTTTATAGCCATTTTCTTTAGAAGAGCTTAAAATAGATTACAGATGTTACCCCCCCACTCCAAAATCCTGACAGTACTTCTGTGCAGTTCATCAGCATTATTATGCTGGAACCCTAGTATAGTACCTGGTGTAGACATTCAATCAATATTCAGGTGACTGAATTATCCTATGCTCAAAATTAGGGGCATTAAATAGGATTAGTAATCAATACTGAATCACCAACTGTTATTAGAAAAGAGGCAATGGAAGATTAGAAGAGAAAATGGAGCTGGAATGGGAGCAGAAGAGAAGTAAAGAGGTAACATGAGGACAAGTACACTCAACACATTCTGACATGTTGCGTTTTGGGCTGAAGTCTCCGTTGTTGAAGCAAAGTTTGATATAATAGATTAATTAGATTATGGAAGGAGGAGGAGGTAATGGGAAGGGCTTGAATCTCCTGAGTAACATTCCACTAGTAAAGCTGAGCAGCTTCCCTGGCCCCTCACGGCAGGACCCAGGAGTGGAGCTAATAATTCCGCCCACTATTCTCTATCTACCAGATCACTTCACTATGTAGTAACTGAGACTTAAACACGAAGACAAATAACTACTCACATGAGAGGATGTAGACCAGGTTAACTGGCAAACAGGTCCAGGAGTAGTAATATAACCGATTGGCTTATAATCCCTTTCCACTTCAAAGAAGAAGACAGTTTGATCTCTACTCTAAGAAAAAGAGAGATATCCAAATATATATTATGAAACATATTGCATACAGTACAAAGAAGCATTTAACAGCTATATTACACCCACTGTATACGTATACCTACAATGATCATATTTCCCCAGGCTATTCTGGGAACATTCTTATTTCAAGTATTTGCTTCATTTTCCCCATGAGAACACTTGACAAATCATGTTTTCTTGTATGTGTTTCTGAAAAGATGATCACCATACCTGTATATAAGACTCACAAAAAATTCCACAATGCATATGCTCACCTATTTATGCATAAAGAATTTACATGTTTATTCTCTTCATTTAGGCCAATTCTATATAAGAACATACCTAGGTTATAAAACGTTGATTATAAACATTGATTATACATAAAACATGTTGCATGATTCCCAGTTGAAAATTTCTATTCGTTTAAAATAAGCATTACAACTCAATTTGTAAGAATATTTTTAAATGTCATGCACAGACTATACTGAAAGAATCCGAATACAAAGAAAACAAAATATGGATATATTCTCAGAAAGGAATATAAGCAAATAAGGCATCATTAAGTAGGAAGACTAATAAGGCAGGGTTAACCATGAAAATTCAATAGGAAACACAAGGAAATCTACTACTTACCCCTGTGGCTAGAACTTCTCCATCACGATCATAAGCTAAAGCAGTGACAGGAGAAGTATGAGGTTTGAAAACCTGTTTCAAACGAATATCTGCATCTGAAACTCTCTTCCGTCCCACAAAAATTGTGAGCCCTTTTGGATCATAAAGTTCAAGAATTCGAACAACGCCATCTTCAAATCCTGCAGTAATCTGTGCTCCACTGGAGCTTACCTTGGACAAAAAAGAAATGCAAGGTTTCTGAAATTAGTAATTAATTAGTAATTACTAATTAGTAATCAAATTAAATTTGATTAAGAAAGCTGTACTACATAACAGATTTCTGTATTTTATTTAGACTTAAATAATTTAACTAAATAATTAACTAAAAATAAATGCTAATCAATAATTCCTTATACTACTTTCTGGTAACCTCCATCTCTTCTATGACAGTTCCTTATCACTGCAGACCATGAGACAGGTAAACAATGACAATCCAAGCATTCAATGAGCAAAAGTTGGTGGAGTGTTTGTCTACTATGTGCCAGGCACACATCACCAGCAACCCAAGTGTGAGCATAAACAGTCTCAACCCCTGTTTTCACAAATTTACGGTCGAGTGGGAGGACAGACATTATTAATCAACCACACAAATGAATATGGAATTATGAACTGAAATAAGTAAAAGGAAATCAACATTCTCTGAGAGCACATAGCAAAGAAAGTTGACCTAGACTGCAGCTTAGAGGAGAAGTCTGGGCCAGAGATATAAATCTAGCAATGTCTTAATGTACTAAATCTGCTATCTCAGAAGGCATTCAGGAGAAGGGCAAGAGCCTTGGTATTATTTAGAGCAGACTGATCATCCCTGAGGCCAGGCAATTGTGAAAATCTTGAGAATAAGAAAACTATATTCCATTCAATTCCAACTGAATGTTTATGCAAACATTTATTAAGTGTCTAAATGTACCAGTAACTGTAGAGGCACTGGAAGTACAAAGAAGAATAAGATATGGTGTCGCCATGAAGAACAAACAGTCTGGTGGGAAAGACAGTCAATAAAGCAAGTCATCTTAGTACACTGTGATAAGTGCTATAAAAGAGGTATATACACAGTCCTTAAACAAAAACCGCCAAGGAAGAAGTATGCAGCTCTACTTGAAGGTGGGGTCATGGAGGGCTATGCAGAGAAGATGATATCTGACCTGAGCTAAATTGTAAACGATGTGCAGTTTTCCAGAAAGGCAAGAGGGTATGAAGAAGGGGCAATTCAAGCCTAATATCCATATGATCATTAATTGGATATAAGGCTAAAAAAGAAAACATTCTATGGACATTGCTCAAGCATCTGAAAAAATGATTCAATTACACAGGCTGTATTTTAAAGAATTTAGGTAAGAGTGTAAATAGATTAGGATAAACAGTGATCCATGTTTGGTAATCTAAATACTCTGTCATTTCTACTTAATCCAGCCTCAATCATTGTTCTGCTTCTATTCCCTGGCCTGAGTTCTCCTTCTGGTCTTGATCCCATCACGAAATTCCCCTCCATTCCAGCCACCTCCACATCTACTTTGGGCCTGGAACATTTTCTCTTTGACTTCAACCCAAAGCAATAAGGATAAAATATTCCCCAAATACTCCCATGACATTTTAAAAACTTGGCTGCAAATTTTTTGCCATGCCTCTCATGGAGAGGTGGGGTTTAAATCCCTCCCTCCTTGAATCTGGGAGTGGGGGGGCTTGTGACTGCTTCACCCAACTGAGTATGGTACAAGTGACATTATGTGACTTCCAAGGCCAGGTCATAAAAGGACAGCAGTTTCTGCCTTATTTGTTGGAACACTAGATCTTAGAGCCCTGAGCTACCATAAAGAAGTGCGTGACTGCCCTGAGGCCACCATGCTGTGATCATGACCTCTTCATGTGGCATGGGCTTCAGGTAAGCACTGCTGTTGACATCCCAGCTTAGCCTAAATTTCAACCCAGGTGCCAGACCTGTAACAAAGAAGCCTTCAGATGACTCTAGGCCCCAACCATTCAAATCTCCCCAACTGAGGCCCCAGATACTGTGAAGCAGAGATACTCCATCCTAGTTGTCACCTGTCTGAATTCCCAAACCAGAGACTGTGAGCAAAGTAAGATAATTGCCGTTTTATGCCACTACATTTGGGGTAGTTTATTACACGGCAATAGACAACTAGAACAATGATCTCTCATTTTTTCCCATAACTCTTATCATTATTTAACATATCACATAAATTTACTTATTTTGTTTGTCTGTCTCTGCCTCTCATTAGGGCAAATATTTTTTTTGTTGTTCATTGCTATATTCCCAGAATCTAGTAAAAGGACTGGCACGTTGCAGACATGCTAGAAACATATAGAATGAATGAATCAGAGTCAGATAGAGGACAGATACACAAAGTTCTGTCAGGTAATTACTTTTTAACATGGAACTATTTCTAAACTTTAGGTAGCATAACAATAGATTTTCATTAAAACAGAACCAAAACTACAATAGCAAAGTCATGATACATTCTATCACGTTCTGAGTGAACTAAAAATTTTGTTCTTCTCTAAAATCCAGAGTCAGAAAATACCTGTGTTTCTAAGAAATAGCACTAATATACCATATTTACAAATAGATTCTAGTAGAAATTATTATAACAAGAAGCTTACCAGTTGTGGTACCCAAGCAAGGGCAGTACCTCCTTGCTTGAATTTCATCTGAACCAAAGGAGTTTTGCTAGCAAAATCATAGAGTCTAACAGAGCCTACAGAAAGACAGTTTGAAAAGAAACAAGTTATTTATATATATATATATATATATATATATAAATATCTTTAATAACTTTATCTCACTTCACATTTAAGCACTAAACAAGAAACATCATAAAAATTAAATCAACTGATAATCTAATGGCCTTTCTTTAGTTAAAAATTTACATGTATATCCTCAATCAGGTAATTTATAAACATGAATAATACACTCTGCCATTTTATATAAGGGACTTGAGCATCTGTGGATTTTGGCATCAGTGGAGTCCTGGAACAAATCCCCACACAGATACCAAGGGACGACTGTAGTAAAGAAACAACTGATGATTGACTGGTGGATCAATTTCACCTTGCACAGTCCACATAGATTCCCTGTAAGTCAAGAAGGAAGAAAGGAGATGGAAAGAAAAGGAAGAGCTTGTGGATAACACCAAGATGAATGGTATTTTCACGAGTAACTTATTGATGTGTCTTTATTTTAATCTCTCTCAATAACCATGGTTGCCATATTTTGGGCCCTTTCCCCTCTCCTGAAACTCACCTCACTTGCATCAAGAAGCTTCCCTTTTGGAAAAATTCTCAAATACTTTAATCAAACACATTAAAAAATGAATTGAAAACAAAACACAAAGGTCCAGATATGAGTTCCTACTTACAGTCCAAGCCAGTAGTGGCCATGAGATAAGTGAGAGGAGAGACAGCCAGGGCTTCAATGGCTCCAGAATGGAAGGAGAAGAGGCATTCTGGATCTTGGGTCTGATAACAAAAAAAAGATCCTATTAGAGCTCAAAGATAGGTAAAACGATCCTATTAGAACTCAAAGATAGGTTAACACAGAATTAAGGCCAAGTTTAAAGAAATGCAATTAGAACCCTGTATCATGTGTGACTTTATCTGAACAGAAATAAGAAAAGGCATAGTAAGATAGAAAGGGCGCTGAAGTTTGGAATTAGGAGAGACAGATGATGCGCCTGATGGCTGTGTGATTCAGCACAAGTCACTTCAAATGCCGGTTTCCATTTCTTCATCAGTAAAATGAGATGATGGCAACTGCCTGCCTACAAAACAGAGTGGTTGTGAGGATTATACGAGATAATATACATTAAAATGCCATATGTTTATGAAAACTGTAAAGCACTGTATAATGTTAGGCATTGTCATTGCCACTTTTCTTGTAAATTCTGTTATGAGATAGATCCTTTTTTATGTAAAGTCATAACGAGAGAAAGAGACAGAGAGTATGAATTCTTTGGATATGTTGAGCAAGTTTTTGATGAGAACAATGATCAAATATGGAAAAAGAGTATCTTTTAAAGAATAACAAAGCTTTTTACTATGAGAATTAGAAAAAAATAAGAAAAATAGGCAACTTACAATATTTGAAAAGCTAAGGTCAAGCTTCCATATGGCTCCATTGGAATCCTAAAAAATTAAATACCTAATAATATTTTGTTCATCGTTTTGGACTTTTATCAAATTAAAGGAATTTTTTTATGATTTAGTTAAAGGACAAAACATACCAAAAACTTACATATATTTTAAAGTGTGATTGAAATTAAACAATAGCAACTTCCATGCATCTTAGAACACAACAACACAATAAATGAAGCAATCATAAAACTTATAGTCAGTTTAACATAATAAAAAATGTTAATTTGTTTTCTGTGTATAAAATACAAGTCAATTAAATATCAAAATTCAGGGAACTCTTCATTGTAGTATCAACAGTAGTCTTAATAGTACAATGGATTTACAGTGACAATAAATTAAACTATTTTAATTTTATGTCCCGATAACTATTTTTTAATGTATTATTTTAAGTTCTTATTGAATTTGTTACAGTATTGCTTCTGTTTTATGTTTTGGTTTTTTGGCCACGAGGCATGTGGGATCTTAGTTCCCCAAACAGGGATCAAACCTGCACCCCCTGCATTGGAAGGTGAAGTCTTAACCACTGGACTGCCAGGGAAGTCCCAATGTCCAGATAACTGTAAAGAGCAAAGAGAGAAGAGTGCATCTTACCTGAGACAACCAAAAGTTATTTCCAATTTCATTCATTTTTATCATAGAGAAGAGTCTGACATTCTTGTCTACTTGAAGTTCATTAATGGGCTCTATCTCTAACAATCCAGTCTCGTCTATAGTATCAGCAGTGTCTATTGTCTCAAAATCCCATATCTTAAAAAATAAGAAAATACTTTAATCAATCAGCAATTTCTGAATGCATATTTTCTAAGCCAGAAAAGGCCCCATTTTTTTTTTCAAAAGTCATTTCTTCTTGTTTCAGGAAAATAATGAGTAGGTATAATTAAAACACCAGACAAAATCTAACCCTGGGATTTTGCTCTGAAATGGGAGTAATGAATTATTATAATTTCCTTTGTATTTTTGGAGATTAGTGAGAAAATACAGACCTGAATAAGAATTCTAATTTACCCAAAGTAAACTTTATTTCAAGGTTTCTGTCAGGCCTTTCTGCATATATAGCAGCTGCAAGGAATAAATGGTTCAGTCATACACTGAGACATCATGACAAGCCTCGTCTTACATTAGATCCGCGGGCTCCTGGAAAGGGGACATAGACCTTCTTGCTTAACGATTCAAGCACTATCTTCATTATAAGCAGAGAAAAACGGACGTATGCAATGTCTTCATGAGATAATGTTTCTCTTCCTTATCATAGATTTAGACTGTACTATTCAGATAAGGATTGTTGTTCTTGGGATAGGAGACCAGAATAGTACTAGGGAAGGATGAGGGAGCACAGTTTCACTTCATGTGGTGAAGAGACTAGGAAGGATTTCCTCTGTGAAGTGCCAAAGCCCAGGCTGGATGGTTCTGTAGCCACATCCTGCTACGTCATCCTAGACTCAACAACTCAGACTTTGGGAGGATTGGTGTTGTCCCACAGAGTAGCCTTGTGGAGGAGAGTCCCAGATCCTAGGGTCAGAGTAACTCCTGGGAGTTGGAGTAGGTTTTTCCTAGAGGGTGAGAGGTAGAGATTTACAACACAGAGGACGGAAGAGATTAGGGCAGACTTTGAAAGGGGAAGCAAATTAGTGATGTCCATGAAGGGATCCTCTGCGGAAGTATTTAACTTCTCTTCTCTTGAGGTTTTCCTCCACTTGGTATTTTGACGTATTTGGGGGTGACATATGCCTTGGAAGGCTAGTGAATACATTGTACGACATAATAAAGGACAAAAGATTCTCAGAGCAATGAGTAAAATAGAACAAAATTAAATTTAACATGATTCAAAAAGCCAATGGTAAGAGGACAAACTGTGGAAGACATGTCTCTAATATATTGTTTGAGCCATACGTAAGCTCAATAAGTGTCAGAGGAACCATATTATTAAAAAAAATAATACTTCTTACTTCTGATAATACTTACTTCTGATAACACTACTTCCTAAAGAATGTCCAGAGAATACTCCCTTTTATGAATATTTTCTTATGGAAGGCCCCAGTAGAAATACATACTGTGGGGACCACAAGGCAAATCAGAAGACTGCAGTTTTGCCAGCAACAGCAGGGTACCTACACATGGGTAGGTGGGAGAAGAAGTGTGACAACAGCCAGAAGGATGGAGATGCAGAAGCAATGTCCCAGCTTAGCCCACGCTATGGGCAGGACAGTGTCCAGAGGTGAGGAAAAGCGAGTTCACTAGTGTACAGAGCACCAGGAAGGGAGCATCCATAGGCAAACCCTATCAGCTCACCTTTGTATTTCTAATTGGTAAACTCAGTAAAAAAAAATAACTAACAAATGTTTGGCCTCCTTGTCCCTAGAAAATGACACATTCATACCAGGCATTTTGGAAGGACATCTGAGTCCACTGTTAATACTGTGCTAACATGGATATTCATTTTCCAAAGCTACTATTGATATATCAACAACAGAATCAAAATAACAAAAGGTCCCCTCAGAAAATTTCAGTGCCAAGATGTAAATGAATTTTGACTAGAATTTAAATATTTACCACAAGAGAAGCATTATTTAAAATGAGTTGGCCCTAGGAGCAAATGACCACTGATCTCCTTCAACAAGTGAACTTTGTGAGAAATAAAAATCTGATAAAACCCACAGGGTGATCTGCAAGGTTTTGATGTGGGTGCTACTGTCCAAGTGGAAAGAAAACTTACCCTAACACATCCATCTGACCCGATGGTGATGACTTCACCCTCGTCCAGCATAATCTGGTTAATGGGACCCTGGTGACAAGGCTTGCCTGCAGCTCGACTCAGCTCGACTTTGATGTGGCCACCTTCCCAAAGCAGCATGTTGCCCCATTCTGACCCTGAGAGCACCTGGCAGGTGTGCGGAAAGGAAAGAACGTGCATGAAGACAGACGAATGTGTATATATGCTTCAAAGAGCTGGTGAGACTTGTTTCTAAAGACTTTTCTTGGTTATGAAAGTAAAAATTTTTTTTTAATTTTTAAAATAAGAAAATACAGCAATGAAAATTCACTACCCCAGAAACAACCACTTGTCACATTTTGACATTTGCTCCTGGCGTTATACATAGTTTTACCTCATTGTGTATGTTGGTTAATTTTTCAAACATATCTGCAGTAGATTTCTTTGTACTATTTCTTTGTACAACCCAGGAGTAGAATTACCAGGTCAAAATTTAGAGACATGTTTAAAGTTCTTGATAGATGAAATTATACTTTTTAAGAGTGATAATATCAAATGTCATAAGATGTTTGATAATTGTGAGGCCAGTACTGAACTCAGCAAATTATAGCAGAATGTAATTCAATTTAAAATAAGGATGATCATCTAGAACCACTTCACATTAATGCACTTAATCCAGCACTTCCCAAAGTATGTACCACCAAACACTAGTTCTTAAGATGTTTAACTAATATAACATAATAAGTACTACTAATTGAGTATTGACTCCATGCCAAGCAGTGCTTGAGCACTTAACATATATTGTTATTTAATCCTAAAAACCATATGAACTAGGTACATTTACCAAGGATACCATGTGCTGTTGTACAGGTTGGGTACTTTATTTTCCCAGAAGAGACAGTTTTTCTCATTTGCACAAAGGAGCCATCTGGGCCAATGGAAATCCTGACTATTAACATCCCCATTTTATAAAGTAAAAAAAACTGAAGCACAGAACAGTTAAGTACGCTGCCCAAAAATTACTCAGAGGAGTCAGTGTTCTAAACCACGCACTGTGGCTCAAAACCTCCCATTCCAACTAACGCTGCCTCAGAAGACATATGCTAGGAAAAACAAAGTCAAACAAGTTTCTTTTCTCTAGGACCCCTTGGAAGCTTTAATACAGAAGTATTCACTGGGAATCACCATGAGAAATTTCTATCTGCAAAGGAATTTGACCAGGAAAGTCTATTCATAGAGTTTCTGTGCAAAAGAATGTTGCATGCAATGCCCTTTGGGGAACTCTGATCTAATTCTTGCCTGCCTGCTCGAGGACTCTGCAGCCCCATTTTCCTCTCACCTAGAGGAACTTATGACCTTACTCAGTCTTTTCTACTTCTCCAGTCTACCTATTTTACCTATTAATCCTCAGCCCACTTGTCTTTACTTAGACTTCTTTTTTTTCTGTCCAGTAACTAAAGACAACAAAAGTCACCAAAGCCTATAAGGCATTTCTTTCTGAAATGTCACTCATGTCTAGCTTCCCTCTTTCATTTGCCCTGAGAAGAGTCCAGACTCTCACCATCTCTTCTTACATAAAAGCAGTATCTTCCTTCTGAGCTCATCTCCTTGACTCCACATTTCCCTTCTAATATGCTTGGCATTTGTGGCCAAATTTATATATAACTTCTTTCATTTGCAACTCTACTCTTCCAGAACCTAATAGTTCTGCCTGGCTGTTCAAGCCCTTGTACACTAGGGCTCCACCATACTTCTGAATCTCATTTCCCACTCCTTCCCAACATGAGTACTCCAATTAATCCTCTAAATATATAATATTTACTTCTAACTCTAAATATTTCCTTTTGTGGCTCTTTCATTTAAAATGGGTTCTTTTCTCCCCTACCTCTACACAAACTCTACTGAACCTTTTTCAGATATATCTCATACCATGTTTTTAATGATCTTTATCTTAGCTTAATTCTTACAGAATTTGAAGCGGAAATGATTTATTATCATCTTACAGGTTTGGATATATAATTTATAATTTAGCCAGCACCCAAGACTTTTTATTTCTTACCATACACTATGATTTCAAATTAAGAATATTCCACTAAGGAATGACTAGACCATTTGGTTCCTCAGAGTAACATTTGTATGTTAGCATTTACTTATAACTGAGATGACCACAAATACTACGATATAACTCATCCTAATAGGAAGCCTTATACGATATTAATGGAGAACTGATCCTATAGGCAATATGTCTATAAATTTTATAAGAAAAGAAGAAACTAACAGATTAAAATTGCAGTGTTGTAGATGTCACTATACAGTGGCTCAATCTTCCTGAACAATAATTTGGTAATAAAAACAAAAGCCACAAGACTGTATATAACCTTTGATCCAGTAAGTCCTCTTGGAGGATCATGGCAAAGAAAAGAGAAGGGAAAGATAAACACTATAAACATTGCAACTCCATGACATAGTTAAAAGTGACAAGTAAGTCACTATGTTAATATATGAAAATGCTCGCATACTTTATATGTGTATATAATATTTAGTAAAGACAAAATGATATGTACATGTGGATTATGACAATTTCACAGAATTAAAATTGATAATCTGAAAAGGCAAAATTAAATGCTCATTATATTTGCAATTATAGTATCTGTTATTGCCAATATTGGCAGTGCTTTTTAGACTGCTTTCATATATGTATATCACTTCATTTCATTTCAATAATTTCATTATTGTAGAATAGTAGCTGTACTCACCTTCCCATCTGGGAGCTCCACGTAACCTTCTATATCATTAGTGGCTGTTTTGCCAAATCGACCCAATGAACCTTGAAGCTTGAGGCCAGTGAATGTTAGAGCCATTTCCCAGAACCTGCCAACAAATAAGAGCCTCAATGTACCTCAAAGAAATTTTATTTATTTTAATTTTAATATCACCCAAATATTTACATATTTCATAGTCAAATATTATTTCATTTATCCATTCATTCAATTAAAATGTATTAAGTATCAACTACCTGTCAGGCAAAGTTCTAGGCAATATGAATTCAGCATCGAGCAAAATAGTCCAAAAAGAAAAAATTCCCTGCCTTTGCAGATCTTACATTTTAGAGTTGTGTTGTCATATGCAATAGCTACACGTTTGACTATTTTAATTTAGACTTAAAGTAATTAACATTAAATAAAATTTAAACATCAGTGTTTCATTCAGACTGACCAGCTTCAAGTATTCAATAGCTACATGTGGTTACTGTCTACTAGATTGGCCAGCACAGAACACTCCCACCCTAGCAGAAAGTTCTACTGCATAGTACCATTTAGAGGATATAAAAGTTTTCCAAAAGTTCTAATTTACTTGTTGTGTAACTTTGAGTGATTTTCTTGATCACATTGTACTTTCATTCGCTCATGTGTAAAATGAGAATATTATTTGCACCAACCTCATGAAATTGTTGAAAAACTCTTTTAGAACAGTGCTTAGCATATAAAGGCAATAAGTGTTAAGTTACTAATATTCTGTTATTCATAATCTAAACAAATGAATAGTCAGAATGATGAAAACCATGTAGAAAAAAGAAAGAACCTGGCCTACCAACTGGATGTAGAATAGATAATGGACAGTATCAACAAGCCAATAATATGAAGCCAAGAGCCTAAATGACCAACACCCTTCTCTCCAAGGCTGTTGTAGGTCTCCTGATCATATGTTTCCATTTCCTCCGTTTCTTTTATAGCACACCACACATGAAATTGTTCAAGGTCTATTTTTCCCCAGACATAGTACATAGAAAATATGCACTCTAGTAAGCAATGGAAAAATTAGAATTTTTAAACCTATAGTCAGCAGAGAGTTAGTTGACAATTCCCCCAAGATTTAAAAGTCTGTTCAATTATTCTATATTTCAAAAGGACCAGACTTAAATTGGAATGAAAAGAATTTAAGGTAGATTAAAAAACATCTTTCTCATAAAGAGACACTGGGAATCAAGTTAAGGGCAGCTCGAGAGTAGTGCTAGAAGGCTGTTAAATAAAGGATAAAATCAATTCCATCCTGAACAAAGAACAAAGGGTATAATATAGTGGAAAACGCCCAGAGACCTGAGATCAAGAGTAGGCTATGTTACCATTTAGTATTGAGGGTCCTGCATCAGGAATGGTTCTGTTATAATTCTTATTTTACAAGTGAAGACTGAGTTCAGAGACACCAAGTTGACTTATCCATCTCATAGTATCGCTACAACACATTGAACAGTGGATATGAAAGCTCAATATGAACTTGGACACAGCACACCAATGTTAGTAAGACATTATACAAACTCTCTTAGGAAGTGAAGCCTACAAAAAGGCAGCAAGTAAAATTCAAAAGCTCTTCTTTTATCTATGCTGTTTTCAGTAATAAAATCTCCATACCCAACTAGAAAAGCTGCACAACAGTTAGTTTTTAAAATAACACATTTAAAAATTATCCTGTTAACAACATCAGCAAAATTGTCTCCAGCTGGTCAATCCTCTTAGAAAAGACCCTAACAATAAACGACTAGCACCTGTATCAGTCACGCAACCTACTTGATGTGGCCGGATCCTGATGTAGTAAGATGCTGGTCATCTTCAGGATTGAAAGTAACCTTGAAAACTTCCTGGGAAAAAGCTTTTGTCCTCAGTAGGGGCTGCTCTTCTTTCCAATTCCAGATTGTCAGTGTGTGGTCAGGGTTGCCACCAACAGAGGCCAGCAAGGTACCATCGCAGTTAAAGTCCACATATGCATAGGCCAGATCAGTCCCACCTGAAAGGATGAAAAGATGAATGCAAGTCTAATGAACACAGACAGCACTTACTTTTCAAAAGTGTATTATTTAAATTTTAAAAAGGAGAGAGAGAGCACCCTTAGTGGTGTGCACTGGTAGAAGAATGCCAAGACTCCCCTAAAGAAACAATTCCAAAATCACTCATCACCCTTGGCTGTAGAATGAACTACATGATATGGGAGGAGGGGGGAGGGGGAAGAAATCTTAATCACACTTTGCATGAGAAAAACACTTTGAGAATACATTCTACTTTATGAAGTGGGGAAGGGTGACACAAAAGCATGTTAGACAGCAGAGAGAAATCAATTTAAAATCTGTCGCTGAAAATTTCACGAAGTAAAAATTGATGACTTCAGCTTTCTGGTTATGCATGTGAGGAGCTAAAAAAATCACCGTTCCATCCTAACAACAAGTAAAAAGCTGAACAGACTGAAAAATCAACAGCTCTTCTTGGATCTATACGAGAAGAAAGGAACCAGGGCAAACCCCTGCCCCCCAAAATGGAGAGACCACCAGGTAAATACAGGGATTTGCAACTCACCAGAGCAGAGGCTTCCAAGCAGAAACAGCCAGAACAGCTCAAGGAACCACTGCCCGGGAAGTAAAACATGAACTCTAACTGACGAATTGCTGGAGGCTCAGTGTGGACAAGTCTGAGAATTAAAAACTCCAGGGGGACCCAGTCATAAGGTGGCCCCAACACTATTATGAGATTTACCTCCAGGAGTTGACCAGATTCCTAAAGTAAAAATATCTAGAAAAATCCCCCCAGGCTTCCAACAGAAGGAGGGGAAAAGGAACCATTTTGAAATACCCAAGAGCCCCCTGTTCTTCTTAATAAGGTCTGCACTCAGGGGAAACTAATTAACCAGAGCCTGACCGGCTGGAGTGTTATCAAAGCTTAACTGACCTGGAGAAGGAAATAACCAACCCAGCCCACTCTAGCCATCCTGTCCTACCTAAGGGGGGAGAAAAATGCTGAGAAACATTTGTGAAGTTCACAGTCTAGAGGCATAGGCTCACCAAAACCTGAGACCTAATCCCAGGACTAGAGAATGCTTCCCCTGCCCCACGCCTTACCACCAGGTGACTAAAGTCCTATATAAGGCAGTTCTTTTTACCCAGTACATCATGTCTGGCTACCCAGGAAAAATTACAAGGCATACCAAAAAGCAAAAAAAGACAGTTTGAAGACACAAAGCATGCAGCACAACCAGACATGGCATAGATGTTGGACTTGTCATATTGGGAATTTAAAGCAACTATAACTAATATGCTAACGGGTCTAACAGATAAAGTAGACAACATATAAGAGCAGATAGGCAATGTCAGCAGAGAGTTGGAAATCCTAAGAAAGAACCAAAAAGAAATGCTAGAGATTAAAAAAAAAAAAAAACACTGTAACAGAAATGAATACTTTTGATGGGCTCATTACTAGATTGGACACAGCTGAGGAAAGACTCTCTTAGCTACAGGATGTCTCAATAGAATCTTCAAAAACCAAAAAGCAAAGAGAACAAAGACTGATAAAAACAGAACAGAATATCCAAGGGCTGTGGGACAAATACAAAAGGTGTAACGTATGTGTGGTGGGAATACCAGAAGGAGAAGAAAGAGGAACATAAGAAATATTTAAACCAATAATGACTGAGAAATTTCCCAAATTAATGTCAGACACCAAACCACGGATCCAGGAAGTTCAGAGATCACCAACCAGGATAAATTCCCAGAAACACTACAGAAAATGAAAGATAAAGAAAAAAATACTGGGGGGGGTGGTGGAAGAGGGGAGACAAAATCTTACCTAAAAAACACCAACCTAGAATTCTACGCCCTGCAAAATTATCCTTCAGATGTGCCTGATAAAGACTTTCTCAGACCAACAAACACTGAGGGAATTTGTTGCCAGGAGACCTGCCTTGCAAGAAATGTTAAAAGAAGTTCTTTAGAAAGAAGGAAAATAATATGGGTCAGAAACTTGGATCTACATAAAGGAAGAGAATCAAAGGAGTAAATGAAAGTAAAATAAAACTTTCATTTTTCTTATTCTTGATTGATGTAACATAACTGTTCAAAATAAAAGCAATAATGTATTTGATTATGTATGCTTATGTCTCTGTGTGTGTATATACATATGCTTTATGTAAGTGAAATGAATGCTTATATATAAGCTTATATGTAACTGAAATGAATGACAGCAACTAAAATGCCCCTTAATAGGGGAACGGATACATAAAATGTAGTACATCCAGACAATGGAATATTACTCAGCACTAAAAAGAAATGGACTATCAATGCCATTAAAAGACAAGGAGGGGGCTTCCCTGGTGGCGCAGTGGTTGAGAATACGCCTGCCGATGCAGGAGACACGGGTTCGTGCCCTGGTCCGGGAAGATCCCACATGCCGCGGAGCAACTAAGCCCGTGAACCATGGCCGCTGAGCCTGTGCATCCGGAGCCTGTGCTCCGCAACGGGAGAGGCCACAACAGTGAGAGGCCCGCATACCGCAAAAAAAAAAAAAAAAAAAAAGACAAGGAGGAAGCTTAAATGCATATTACTAAGTGAAAGAAGCCAATCTGAGAAGGCTACATACTGTATAATTCCAACTATATGACATTTTGGAAAAGGCAAAACTATGGAGACAATAAAAGTTCAGTGGTTGCCAAAGAGGGTAGGGAGTTATGAATAGACAGAGCACAGATGATATTTAGGACAGGCTTTGGGAAAACTCCTATTCAGAATACTGAATGATGTTATAATGATGGATATATGTCATTATACATTTGTCTAAATGAATACAGAACACCACAAGTGAACCCTAAGGGAAACTATAGACTTTGGGTAATTGTGACTGTTAACATCTGACTCATCCTTGGTAAAAAATGTACCATTCTGATGAGTTATGTTGATAATGAGTAGGCTAAGCATGGGTGAGGGGAGAGGGTATGTGGGAATCTCTGAAACTTCCTCTCAATTTTATTGTAAACCTAAAACTGCTCTGAAAAATAAAATCTTTTTTTAAAATTGACTACTGAAATTAATTATATGGAAAACAGAATTATAAGATAATTGTCATGGTAATTTTATGTGTCAACTTGGTTGGGCTATAGTACCCAGTTATTCAATTAAACACTAATCTAGATGTCGCTCTGAAGATAGTTTGTAGATGTGGTCAACAACTATAATCAGTTAAGTAACCTGGTAACCAAGTAACCTTGGTAACCTGGGTGGGCCTCATCCCATCAGGTGAAAGCACTTAAAGCAGAACTAAGGTTTCCCTGAGGAAGCAGAAGTTCTACCCTTAGATGTAGAATCAATTCCTTTCCAAGAATTTCCAGCCTGCTAGCCTGCCCTACAAACTTCAGATTTGCCAGCCCTCATAATTACATAAGCCAGTTCCTTCAAATAAATCTCTCTTCTATCTCCCACCAGCTGTGTTGCTCTGGAGGACCCTGACTGCTACAATAATGTTACATCTTCAAAGTGTTGTTAACCTTAAACATGAGATATTTTAAAGATTCTACTAGACTCACCTTGAAGTATTCTGTAGGGCCTCAAAGAAGGATATTCATAAATGATAATCTTTGGGAAAACGCCTTTTTCTGCTACTGTGAAGTAAGTTTTTTTGGGGTGAACCTATAAAAGATAAAATCTCACTAATGCACTGAAAGGGAGATTATCATATAAATCGCTCAGTTAATACGTATTTAGCATCTGTTACTTTATAATTTGTTTATTAGGATCCACTCTAATAGAAAACTCAAAACTGGGCATCTAATAAATACTTGACAATGGATATAATTTAAACTGAAAACTAGAAGAATACTCATTTTAAGTTTTACTTTCATTAAGAGAGTCATGTCTTAACTCTACAATTTTTTAAATTGCCATCAGAAGAGCTAGAACAGTGGTTCCCAATCTTTAGCAGGCATCAGAATCACAGGCAGGGCTTATTTTTTTTTTGTGGCCTCTCCTGTTGCGGAGCACAGGCTCCGGACGCGCAGGCTCAGAGGCCATGGCTCACGGACCCAGCCGCTCGGCGGCATGTGGGATCTTCCCGGACCGGGGCACGAACCCGTGTCCCCTGCATCGGCAGGCGGACTCTCAACCACTGCGCCACCAGGGAAGCCCGACAGGCAGGGCTTATTAAAGCACAGATTGCAAGCTTTAATACTAGAGTTTCTGATTCAGTAAATTGGGGCTGGGACCTGATATTTTGCATTTACATTTCTAACAATGTCCCAGGTGATGCTCGTGATGCTGAATCTGGGGACCACTCTTTGAGAACAACTAAGTTAGATGAATTGCTTACCCTGCATTTGGTGTTTTGCTTTATTTTTAATGGAGACCTAGAACAAGCAAGACATTTACTTTACACTCAACACAGAAATTCACCCTGTCTTTTCTGGAAGAGAGCTTATATGCCCCAAACCACATTTCTCATGGCTTTCTCATAGCCTCACAAGAGCATTTCTCATCCACAAATGGATAACTGTTTCAGAAAAATTGAAGTGACATGGGCAGTGGAGGAAGGTCTCTGTCACTGTCTGGTCACCAGCAGCCCCAGCACACACGGAGAAGAGCCCCACCGACACACAGGCACTCAAGGTCCAGGAGGGTGAGGTTTAGGGTTAGCATTCTTGTTCACACTACACCCCTAACTACTGACCTCAAACCAAATTATCGTGCCACAAAATAGAAAAATGGACATTTCAAAACTGTCGTTGGCCACTAAGTGATAGAAAAATAAGCGGGCTAGATGTTGCTCAGTCCTCTGCAAATGTGGGGGACCTCAGGGCTCATGGTACTTTGCGATGATCCCGACCGACTTTCTCCACAGAGCCTTCATGTCGGGCCCGTGAATATTTGCAACAGCTGGTGCCACCGTAGCATGTACTTGTGTATATATACCTAGCTTTTTGGTTTTGCCTCTTTTTTTTTTTTTTTTTTAAATTGGCCGTGCACACGACTTGCGGTTTCTTAATTCCCAGACCAGGGATTGAACCCGCGCCCCCTGCAGTGGAAGTGCGGAGTTCTAACCACTGAACCACCAGGGAATTCCCAGAGAGGGGCCTTTTAAAATGAGAACAAGTTGATTTAGTATGCTTTTATGCTGACGATGTCTAAGGAAGTAAAGGCTGAAGATACAAGAAAGAAAATGACTGATGGAGACAGACACCTGAGGAGGAATGAAGACAGACTCGAAATCACACACAGATCTTTTTGTCAACTGCTTGAAACTACTGAATGTACAGTTTATGCTTCATTTCCTAATGTTCAACTCTTTACTTACATTTTATCTGGCACTTAGCTTTAATTATTATGTGAATTATCATTTGTGTTATTCATCTCAGTATTTTTGCAGAATAGCAACATAGCATTTAATGTGAAAAACCTGCACGACTATGGGAAAGTCACTCAACTCTATTAGCCCCAGTTTCCTTATCTGCAAAATGAGACGATAATATCGTTAATATAATAGTATAATATTGCATGGAGCTAATGTCAGTGAACGTAGTGGTTGTAATCGTGAATTGAAAATGCCTTAGAATAAAGACTACTGTGCATCTCATGTAATCCCTCCTCACAGCCTGGCTGGTCCACAGAACAAACAGACACAGGGATGGATTTTTGTTTTCTAAGTTACTAAAGGCATACCCCAATGACACCAATTCCTCTGCCACTGCTACTTCGCAGGTAGGTCTGTTCCTTGGTTTTCAAATTCAGAAAGATCAGCTGGTTCCCAGCTATATACAACACCATATTGCTGTCCAGAAGTTGTAGATTGGCCCGCTTTCTGCATTCATAACCAAAGGAATGTCTGAGGGAAAGTTGCAAAGGAAAACAAGTGAAACAACATAACCATCCTAGAGAGGGGGAAAGTAACAAAATGAATATATTTTTAAAACCCATACCCTTAGATAAAGATCCAGGGTTGAAGTAGTTGAATTTTATGCTGAAACTCAGAGTTATTTACTGTATTACTAATGTAATCTTTTTTTTTAAATTAGGTGAAAATTCTCATACTCTGATTCAGTCAATATTTTAGTTTTCCTAGGAAAACCCTGAAAGCACATTAATTTTGTTTGCAATAAAAAATAAACTTTCTATTTGGGTACTATAGAGAGCAAAGCAGTCCCCTAAATAATTTCATTTTCCTCTCTCCTGCTAAAACTAAATCACATTATAATGTGACAGAAAGTCTGTCTTTGCCATCTTTGTACTCGCAAAGCCTGTCCAGTTTGCTGACTGAACATAGTTAAAGGATCCTGTAGGCCTCTTCCTTGATGCTGAAAGGCAAGATGTTTAAAATTCTGACATGTTTGTAAAATTCTGACACACCAGTGACAATGTGACTACTGCAATAAATTCACATAAATATAATTGAAATTTAATTATATGAAAAATTATAAAAATTGACTACATAATATATAAGTATATAAAATAAATAGGCTAACATTTCCTTTCCAAGATTATTAGTATGTATGGGTGTACATATGAGTATATACGTGTGTGTGAGTTTATGCTATAGAGTAAAACTGCATTAATTCAAAACAGAGGTTTAAAAAACTGAGCTATAAACCATTTTTTAAGTGTAGTTTGTTATTATATTCAAGCTCAAATTAATATAACCCAAGATATAAGTGTAATAATTAAATGAGATCAACCTATTAAAAAATTAGTTTGCCAAAGAAATATATTATGTAGTGTATCATAAGTAGATATATTCTTATTTTCCAAGAATTCATTGCTGAACACAAATGTTGAAGGATCACTGGAGCAATCCTTATTTCTTGAGCCCTCGTTTTTGTTTTGTTTTTTCAATCTGATTTTAGACGATTCCCCTTATTTATAAGTAAATATTTTCAGAGAAAGAAATTATACAAAACTTTTAACAAGAACAATATGTAGAATATAAAAAAGGAAGAGCAAATTTTAATTAATGCAATTTGAATTATGAAGAATATATAAATTATAACTAACTACAAGTAACTATACCTATCTCATTGCCTCATAGTTAAATTGAAAAAGAGAGAGAGAACATTTCAGGGCATTTGTACAAGAAAAAGGAATTTTATAAATTTAAAAGACATTAATGCCTAAAATTGAATCTTATATAGAAATGCAAACGAATATGTGATCCAAGATCTAGATGAAGCTATTCTGCCCTCATGGAGAATATCTGGGGCCGCCTCACAAATAAAGAGTAGAGTCTACAGCCCCTTATCTTTACAGAGCCTGGTATGGGGCAGGAAGTTTTGCCTACCCTCTTTTTCCCTCTCCCTAAACCACTGTTCTCACCTTTCCTTCTTCCTTCTCTCCCTTCCCTTTTCCCAGGTGCCAGTGTAATACTAGGGCTAGAAGAATGTCTAACTATGAGGGTAGAAGTGGGCTACCATCCCTTCACTAACTTGGATGACAGTAGAGAATCGGAGACATGATCATTTATCTAATAATATCATCTGTAATTTCAGGGGAAAACTCCCTCTTACTTGCTGCTGTTTTGATTGAAGGCCCTTTCAAATGCAGAAATGGGTTAGATTGTAGTTTGTCAAACACTTTCCCTCTAAATCAATCACAACCTGCTTGAGGGCAGAGACTGCTTCTCATTCATCTGTTTCCTGGAATGCCTACCACAGGGTCTTGAGCCTATTCGGTTGAATGAATGAATGCATGAATGAATAACTAGAGTCTGATCTTTCCCTTTTAACCCCAGAGGACAAGGCAGTCCCTAAGCAGAGCTCTGAAAATGTTAAAATGTATTCTGACATACCTTCACCTCCCTTCTGTTTTATCTCATCCTCTCTTTTGGCACCTATTCTTAACTTCCTATCAAAGGCCCAGGACCTTCGCTGTTTGTCCATGTACATCTAGGACCTCCACTTTAAAATGGTGTTTAAACACTGTCTTAAGTGCTGTTTAGTGTCTTCTATAAATTATGCTGTGGTTTAGGTGATATTTTATAAATTATACTTTCTTGATTGATTGATTTTGCAGTACGCGGGCCTCTCAATGTTGTGGCCTCTCCCGTTGCGGAGCACAGGCTCCGGATGCGCAGGCTCAGCGGCCACGGCTCACGCGCCTAGCCGCTCCGCGGCTTGTGGGATCTTCCCGGACTGAGGCACGAACCCGTGTCCCCTGCATCGGCAGGCGGACTCCCAACCACTGCGCCACCAGGGAAGCCCTCTTGATGGACTTAGAAGACACAAATGTTAAAACTGAAGTAGATAAAGAATTTAAAGGGTATATGGGGATACATGAGAGCAGACTTCTTACAGCTTCTCATAAGAAATAGAGATTATATTTGTTCATCTCTAGAGAGTAGGAATAAGTCTAATGCAAGACATTCCAGAAAGGCAGATTGTAATTCAAGGCCTGGAGGAGCTCTCTAATAATGTAAGCTATTAAAAAATGGGATAAGCTGCTTTGTAATTGCCCTGGTTTTGAAAGTGTTCAAGACAAGTCCATAGCTTATACAGCCACTCCTCCAGCATGAGTAGAAAGGATTCATGCACTGAGCCAAACGTCAAGATCGCTCTGACTCCCTTATTTACAGACGAGGCGTATCTCTCTAATACAGAGATCCTTGTATTCGGGAGCATGAAATCCCCAGTGTTGAGAGCTGGGAGAAGGCAGCACAATCAAAATCACCCGAGAAGCTTTTTCAGAGTACACATACCCAAGCCCCTCTCCACATGGAAATAAAGCAGCAGGTCCAGGAAGCTATCAGAGCACGTGCATTTCAGGAAAAGCTTCTAGGTGACTAATAAACCACTTCATTTGAACAAAATTGACTAGAAGGCCAACAGCATAACTTTTATCGGTAACCTGTCCAAACGCCACAAAGGAAAGAAAAAGGCCCTCAAGAGAGAAAACTCCAGGTTACAAATTTCGGGGTGAATTAGTTTTAGTTACATCTGGGATCGAAATAAAGTTAGAAGATATAATAACAATAACATGTTCCATTTTTACATAAAAAGCAAAACTGAGTCGGGAAGTACACTGCTCTTCCCCTCTCAGCACCCCTTTTATGAGGGGCCAGTCAGTGTCTAGGCCATGCGATCATAACCACTGCCCTTCTGAGGGTAGGCATGCTAAATTGCTAACCAAGGGCCTTAATGGAAATTGTCTCCTAACTAGCACCTCACAAGCCTAACATCATAAAGTGATGGCAAACCCTAAATCCCCTTGTTAATCATCCCACTTTGACTTTTCTTCACAGACTCTTATTCTTCTATTAAAATGGGTTATATTGTGCCCACTTCCTCAGGGTTGTCTTTCTCTGTAACTCATCTGGTAAATAATGTGAAAGCACTAATGCCTGACAAAGGCTACGTCAGCATTTCAAGCAGGGAGATCAATGATTTTAACTTAACAGGCATTGAAAAAGGGGTGCCATGGGGGCTTCCCTGGTGGCGCAGTGGTTGAGAGTCCGCCTGCCAATGCAGGGGACGCGGGTTCGGGACCTGCTCTGGGAAGATCCCACATGCCACAGAGCGGCTGGGCCCGTGAGCCGCAGCTATTGAGCGTGCGCGGAGCCTGTGCTTCGCAACGGGAGGGGCCGCGACAGTGAGAGGCCCGCGCACTGCGATGAAGAGTGGCCCCCGCTCGCCGCAACTGGAGAGAGCCCTCGCACAGAAACGAAGACCCAACGCGGCCAAAAATAAATAAATAAATAAAATTTAAAAAAAAAAAGAAAAAGGGGTGCCAATCTGGTAGAGATAAATGGGGATAAGAGGCCTCCTGGTCTCCTTCACATCACATCTCCTGAAAGGACAGCCAGAAAAGCATTATATCTCTTTATGGTTATTTGGCATCTAACAAAAGCTAACAAAAGCTTAGTTTAAATTAAGATCAAGCATTTCTATCTTAAGCTTCTTAGAATTACCTAAGATAGGGGTTGGCAAACTTTTTTTGTAAAGGGTCAGGTAGTAAATATTTTAGGCTTTGTGGGCCAGATCATTTCTGTTGTAACTACTTAAATCTGCCCTTGTAGTGTGAGGGCAGGCATAGACTTCATGTAAATGAATGAGCATTGCTGTGTTCCAATAAAACTTTATTTAGGGAAAAAGACCAGAGGCCAGATTTGGTCCATGGGCTGCAGTTTGCCAACCCCTGACTTAAAAAGCTGAAATTCCAAGATTATACATATGTAACTGGAGTGGATACACAAGCGTAAGAAGATCCAGCGGTATGTTTGAATCCGGAGTCACAAAAGGCATCGAAGCAAGCTCCATATAATCGTAGAAGAAGCTTTCTGATATTTTCTTCTTAACTTCCTCCTCTGCCTCTTCTGCATCTGGGACAGGAGTTTCCATGTACTGAGATTCTAAAAAATTAAAAATATATTAACTAAGAAGAGTGTCTGGTCAGTCTTAAAATCGTATTTCATGAGGACAGGAGGAATGTACATAGCCCATAATACTCTAGCAGTAACTACTACTTCCGGCCCGGACATAGGATGCCACCCACAAGTGATCATGGAAGAAGAGGCAACACGCCTGTGTGCATTGGGGTGAACACCTAGCCCTACATGGTTCCAGCAGTCTCAAAGAACAGCGCACGGTCAGTTCTAAGGGATAGTTAGTCTCACTAACGTGGGATAGATCACTCCTTAGACAATCCCACTCCCCAGAAAAACCCAGTATGAGAGTATGTGATACTCAGAATACGCAACTCCAGAGCTGCTAAACCACCCTATCGGGATATGTTTGATGCTCTTTCTTTTATCACCTCCACACTTCCTGAAACCATTTCTTTTATGGATTTACAACTGTTCAGTTAAAACAGTGACAAGTACTGATAGAAAACTATTAATACTTACTTCCAGTGCTTTCCACATAATCATCTTGAAATGAACTTGAACTTCCTTCCAAATGTTCCACATCGGATTCATTGTCCCCTAAATATGATTCTTCCCCTTCAGTAAGTGTTTCGCCTGTATCTTCAACAGATTTGTAATCCTCTTTCATAGCGGCTATTCAAAATAATTTGTTTTAATAATTTCTAAATTTGAATTAAACATTAAATAATTTCTAAATTTGAATTAAACATTCTTAAACATTAAATAATTTCTAAATTTGGATTAGAACTAAAAATGTCAATATTCCACTAAGCCACCTAACACCATGATGCCCAGACAGAAAGAGACAGTCATCTTTTAAAAATCCTATTACAAAATTCTTCACTTTCCCTTCTATCTGCAATCTATGATATCCTTCCACATCTGTTATCCAATTTAATCCTCAAACAGCTCACAATGATCATTTTATGGGTGAGAAAATTGAGGCTCAGAAAGGTGAAATAATTTATCCAAGATCAAGCATCTCTAAGTGGTAGGCCCAGGACTCAAAACTTAAGTCCAGCTCTCTTTCCACTACACTGTATTAGAGAATCCCATTAAAGACCTTGTAGACCCTACAGGAAGGAGCCAGACCAGATGTGAAGATGGGTCATTATCAACATAGAGATGATAGTAACTTCTGTGTTCCAGGACTAGAGATAAAATGATTAAAAAATAGAGTCTGCTCTTAAAGAACTTAGAGTTTAGTAAGGGAATTAAACAAGTCAACCTTTCTGTCGTATAAACTTAGATATGCACTCTTTAAAATTATTTTACCTCAATTTAATAATCAGGACCCTGAGTGTATATTATAATCTTTACTCACATTTTGATGCAGATCTAGAAGAATGAGACTGCCTTCCATCACTCTTTGATCTCTCTGATTTCCCGCCATTGGTATCCTGATCATCTGGTTCCTCCATTTTCTCTGTAAGCACAAAATTGAGACAGAGAAAGGGGTAGAGCTGTAAAATAGAAATCATTAACAGATGTTTTTCCCCCTAAACAAATTCCATGAGCCCCAAACACCATGTGTGTTGACAATCTGTATGTCTGCAAGGTATCAGAAATGATTTCACCAGATGGAGGGCACAGCCACCATCAGAGACCGCTGTAGAATGGCAAAATATAGTCAGATATCCCCTTCCTCCAGGCAAACTTGTCATCCTGGTGCCCTCTGGTTTTCCAGAATTCCACAGTGAAACACCACCCAAGCCTATCTTTTCTCTAAATGCTCCACATTAAAATTAACCCTTTGCCATCCTTCCTTTGGTTCATCCCCTCCTCTTCCTCCTCCCATCATCAAAGTCCCCTGGTGTTACTAATCAATTTCAATTTTTACATATTTGTTGAGGATAACTTCTATGTATCAAATCTTATGTTAGGGGGCTTCCCTGGTGGCGCAGTGGTTGAGAATCCACCTGCCGATGCAGGGGACACGGGTTCGTGCCCCGGTCCGGGAAGATCCCACATGCCGCGGAGCGGCTGGGCCCGTGAGCCATGGCCGCTGAGCCTGCGCGTCTGGAGCCTGTGCTCCGCAACGGGAGAGGCCACAACAGTGAGAGGCATGCATACCACAGACACACACACACACACACACACACACACATATATCTTATGTTAGGCACTAAATTGTAGTACTGAACTAGAAAGATATGATCCTTAACTTAGTGGAGCTGTTTTAGAAATATAGGTATTAAACAAGTAATTAAAGTATAATGAGTGCTACAAAAAAATAGGGTGCTGTGGGCACATACAGCAAGAAGATGAAACCATGTCTGAGGTTAAGGAAGACACATTTGAGACACAGGTAATGAGTAGACGTTGGCCAGGCATAAAATGGGAAAGATTATTGGTAGAGGGAGCTTCTAAGAGAGACTTGTGTCTGTGGAGGGCTGAGTGCAGTCTATTGGCTACAGCAGGAGAGTGAAATGGACATTGATGAGGAAGCGGGTAGCAGATCATCAAATTGTCTCTAAGCTTTGCTAAGGAGTTTAGAACTTATTTCTATGGTAATTGAAAGCCACTGAAGGTTTTTAAGGAGAGGAGTGACACGAGAGGTTTTCTCTGTCCTCTCTCTATGGCTGCTCTTGTAGATGAGAACATCTACTATGTCTTCCTTCTAAGTCTTCATTTCTCCGCACTAAACATCCCATGTTTCCTCAACATCCTTCTGTGGCACAGCTGGCAGGTAGAGTAGAGTAGTAGTTCTATTTGGATGAGACCTGTGGTTAGCTTCAGGTTTGAATCCCAGTTTTGCCACATAACTAATTACTTTACATCAATTCCTCAACTGTAAAATGGGAGTGAAGAAAAAACTATGTATAAGGCTGCTATGCGAATTAACTGAACTAGTGCATTATTATACCTTCCCGGTCTCTCAAGAAAAACTACTGTGCCCAAAGCAGCCAGGATCTACACTACACGATCAGTGTGTGAGAAGGCAGGATGACAACTACCCACCTTCATCTGGACATTAGGGTTTATACCAGCTGTTTCCTTGCACTGACATCACGATACCCTCTCTTGATTTTTGTGTTCGTTTTTATTTTTTTAGAATTAAGGGACTGAGAAGTTGTATTGTAACCTGACGAGGCCTTGATGTCAGAGAGACTTGTCTGGCCAAAAAAAAAAGGTTAACTTGGCCAAGGGCCAAGCCCCTAGCATCCCTTAACCTGTCAGTCCTTTTATATGTACAATGGGGATGATAAGGTTGTCTGGCAGAGTTATTGTTAAGTATTAAATGAGATCTTTTTATACCCACAGTTCTCAACTCTGGCTGTGCCTTAGAATCACTTGGAAAACTTTTCACGATGTACCATTCTCAGGGTCTCACTCCCTATATAATTCTTTTGTGGAGCCAAAGAATAGGGACAAGAGTTAAGGACCATGGGTTTATATCAAACTCTTCGTAAGTACTGGAAAATGGTAGTTTTACTATAATTACTACACATTCTCTTTAATACAGCTAGGGCTCAATAAATATGATCACAGAATCTTGAGAGTTGAAAGAGGGTTAATTTGGTCCAATCCTCCCACCCAATATAAGTCACACATTTACAACTCAAGCCCAGGCTAAGTGTATTGGCTAGAATCACACTGCCTGGGCTCAAAGCCTGGCTTTTCCTCTTACTATGATAGTTGTGAGGTATTAAACAAGTATTTAACCTCTCTGTGCCTTCTTATCGGTAAAGTGCAGTACCTACTTCACAAGGTGGTTCTGAGATCTCAATGAGTTAATACAGTAAAGCTTTCAAAGAACAGTGCCTTGCACTCAGTAGGTTAAATAGTTGAAGGGATGAATGTTTTAATTCCTGAATAAAGGAACAAATGAAGGAACACACCAAGAGACAATCAGCTTTAATTTAAACATTTCAGGTAAGAGGGTGAGCACATTCTGTTAATGTTCTCAGCTCTAGTTCTTAGGAAGTTCATTTTACATTGTATGAAATCTTCCTCCCTGCAACTTGGATCTATTTGGCCCTATTCTTCTGGGGACACACAGAACAAGTTTTCCTGTTTAGTATAGCCATTCAAATAATTAGCTAGTTAACTTTCCTACCCAGATCCTCTCTTTTCCCAGATAAAGCATCCCAATTCTTTCAACTATTTCTCACTAACATGTTTTCAACTCTTTTCAGCATCTGGATAGCTCAAAAAATTAATTCCCAATGCATCGTATATCCCTCCCAATTTTGTATGTCCTTTGAAGGATCCGGACACTTTCCAGAAGATATGAACCATCACTTTATCCGTTGGGGACATTATATTCTTTCAAGGCAGCCTAATATTACATTATCTTGCCAGGGTTTGGGGGGTTGGCAGGCCCCTCATATACTGACTCATAATAATCCATTTGTAACCAGCTAGAATGACTAAACTTTATTTCTGTATACCTAACCATGTCCTATCTTATACAACTGAACTAGCTAGCTAGCTAGGTTTGGAAGTCTATTTGCAGAACTACCTTAAATCTATTTTCATTAGACTCAGGCTTATTGGTCCAGCCTATGGTTAATTCTGTTAACCAACTCATTAGGTAGACTGTGAAGTTTTGAGTCAACCCCGAGGAAGTGTAAAGAAAAAAGAAAATTATAGTACACAGTGTTGCAGAGTGTGTGTTGCTAGAAGGAGGTTGGCTGGAAGCCGGACAGAGGGCTCCCCAAGATGACATTACTCAAGATTCATTCCTTAGATTCCAGGGTCAGTCCCCACTCTCACAAACTCAAACACTCCATCTCAGCAGTGTGCCAGAGCTGGTCACGTTGAGATTCATAGAGATTCCTGTATAAAAACAGACACTCGGTTTTTACTTTACAGTGTGAAATACAACTGTGGAGAGAATAACAGCTCATGTTTTTTTAATGTTTGCCATGTGTCGAGCACAGTTCTGAGGATTCTGCACACATTGTTTCATATTATTTCTCAAAACTCTATGAGTTAGGTGCATTTTACAGATGAGATAGCAGAGCAGTTACTATTTGAATCCTTCCCTCTCACCCAACTCATGCAATTGACTTCCAAGTCCTGTTGCCCAGTGTCCAGTTATTAAGCCTTTTGAATTCATCCTCTCCCTTCTAGTCCCACTGTCTCCATCCTAGTTCTGGTCCTCATACTGTCTCACCTCTACCTTTACCACAGCCTCATTCTCTCCCTTCTCTGGTCCATTTGTACACTGCCTCTTATATTCCTAAAACACAGCTTTTAATGTGCCACTCTTCTTGTTTAAAACCTTTAATGGCTCCTCATTGCCACAGAACAAGAACTCAGATTCCTTGGTGTGGCACAAAGGTCCTTCATCTTAAGGTCTGTAATTCATCTCTTGTCACCTTCCCCTTTCCTGGATCCTCTTCAGCCCCTCCTCCTTCTCAAGTTTTAGTCAGTAGCCATCTTAGACAACTCACAATTGGCCGGGCATGCTGAGTACTTGTATGCTATTATATCTACTTGTATGCAACAAGGCTTTATTGTGCACCTACTGTGTCTTGCATGTGCTATACACTTACTTGGCCTGCATTATCCTATTTAATTGTAACAGGAACCCCATGAAGTAAGCACTACCACCTTCCCTACCTAGATGAGGAATCTAAAGTGCAGAAGGTCAACTTGCCAAGTGTCACACTTAACAGGTCTGGGTGGCTTGCTGACCCCAGAACCCAGGCACTTTCCCACCGACTCCCTGTTCCCGGCTCAGCCCGGTCCAACTCGGACTCCTGCCATCGTCTGTCTTCCTCCCCAGCTGGACCACGAGCTCCTTGCAGGTAGGAACAGCGTCCAGGTTGTATCTAGTGTGTAGCCCCATGCCTGCGAATGCTGTCACTTCAAATGTTTGTCGAACTGATCCATAGAAAGGAGAAGGAATGTGTCTCAGCAAAGTCCGGAGAACCCTAGTTCAGCCTAAGAGAAGTCCAAATGGGGTCGACTGATCCCTGACTCGCCAAGATTTGAGGGGGAGGTTGTGGGAACTGCCAGGCTGCGGGGGTCAAAACTTACCTAAGGCACCGACCTCCGCCGCGCGTTCCCAGTCACGGCGTCTGCCCCAGGTCTCCGTTTACCGCGGTTACCACGGCAACGCCACCCCGCCTCCCGGGTGGGCGGAGACGGGCGGGCCGAGAGGCGCATGCGGCGCCCTAAAGCCGCTTACTGGGAAATGCCAAGGTGGTTGCAGGGGTACCCTTGATCTCGCTTGCCCTCTGGCCCGTCTATTTCGTGGCCCATGACTCAGTATCAAGGCCAAACAGAAAGCCCGGCATTCTACCAGCTTATTATCCCCGTTTAATTTTTATGTCTAGTTTATATTATTATTATCCTAAGGATGATACATTGATGACTTTCGAAGATATGCCCAATAATACAAAATGGCTCAAAGATGCCCTGATCACACGCCGTCATCAGCAAAGATCCATCGCGGGGAGATTTTTGTCTTATTTATTTATTTTACACTATGTTATCTCTGTTGACTTTAAGAGTAAGTATTTTATGTTGTGGGCTCCTTGGTCACAGGACTCTAGGTGCACAAAATATAGGCCTAGCTTGACAGATTTTTTTCGGTTTAGCAGTTTGCTCTCCAAATGCTCTGTGGCACAGCCAGTAATCATTATTAATTATTTTTAAGTACCTAACTAATGTTACTGGTTACAAAGGATTGTTTGTAAATGGCTACAGCCTCGCAATAATATGTGACAAAGAGTTTTGTATCCAGAATATGTAAAGAACCCTTATAATTCAATAACAAAAAAACTAACCACCTAGGACTTTGAATACCTCAACACATCAGATGTATGAGCAGTCAATAAACACATGGAATGATGCATAACAGTAGGCCCCAGGGATATGCACACCACAATGCACACATTCCATATCTACTGGGATGGGTAAAAGTTTTAAAATTGCCAGCACCAAATGTGGAAGGATGTGGAGCAAATGGAACTCTCATATAATGCTGTTGAAAATGTAAAGTAGCACAACCACTTTGGAAAAACGTTTGGCAGTTTCTTTAAAAGTTAAGCATTTACCAAGCGATTCCACGTCCAAGGTATTTTCCCAAGAGAATAAAAAATTTCCATCCATACAAAGCCTTATGTGTGAATGTTCATAGCAGCCATATTCACAGTAGCAAAAAACAGGAAACCACCCAAATGGTCACTGACAGGTGAATGGATAAATATCTGTAAAACAGAATACTCAGAAGTAAAAAGGAAGAAACTGATACACACAACATGGATGAATCTCAGGATGAGTGAAAGTAAAGAGGCCACAAAATACTACAGTGTGTGTGATTTCATTTATATAAAATGCAAACAAATCTATGATGATCAAAAGCAGATCAGTGTTTCCCTAGAGCTGGAGTAAAGGGAGAGATGCACTGCAGAGACAGGAGGAATCTTCTGGAGATGATAGAAATGGTCTTAATTGTGGTGATAGTTTTGTGTGTATATACAACCGCCAAAGTCCATGAATTGTTCTCTTTAAATGGATGTATGGATGTATTTTGTTGTATATAAATTATTTCTCAAAAAAGTTGGTAAGAAAAAAATGGCTGTATTATATTTTGTGTTTATTGGTTTCTGTAATGTTACACAACGATTTTCCAGAAACTTTGCACCATGCATTTACTGGTAATATTGAAATGTTCTCTTTAGTCAAGTATTCTTAAGGATTAAAAAACAAGACCATTATCGCTGCTGTTAATTATTAAATAGTATATCCAGGGTGCCAAAAAGTCAGAAAACATAGGATAAACTTACTTTTAAACAGTATGTTAGTTATTTTCAAATAATATGCTCAACATGTTTTATTTCAACCTCCAAACATCTTTAAAGTTAAAGCACTGGATCCAGTTATTAATTTGAGAAAAACACAAATTCACTACAGAATGTCTTTAAAAATCCAGAAATTCAGAGGGAATAGTGTATTTATTTCCACACCAAAAAGTTGGCAGTCATTACTGAATGCTTGTGAGTCAAGTGCTGTTCTTAGCATATTTACACCTATTTACCTCACTTAATTCTCACAACCCTGTAAAAAAGGTATTGTCTCTGACTTTCAAATGGGAAAAATGAGATTAATCTGCCCAAGGGACACAGTCCAAGGAACACAGATGACATATGAATCCAAGCTTTCTGATGGCAACACTTGCACCCTTAGCCACTATGCTATATTAGTTATTTCTTTTAAGTTAGTAGAAGTCCAATAATTGTTTTTAAAAAGAGCTTCAAGTCCTGGCTTTACTTCTTATAAGCACTTTGACATTGGGTAGCTTATTCGACCTCTAGAGCTCAATTTCCTCATCTGTAAGGGGGGTGGGGTGGCATTTAAACACGTCTAACTCATAGGTTGACTGTGAGATTTAAACGCAATAACGGGCTACTGCAGCTTAGCACGGCGCCTGACACAGGAACAGCTCAATAAAGGACAGCTATTACCATTATGGTGCTTCCATATTGTGCACACCGTAAGAGGGCAGCTCAGCATAGGCTTTGGAGAAAGACTGCCTATGTTCCCATTCTAGTGCCACCACTCCCTGGTTACGTGATCTTGAGAGAGTGCTTACCTCCTGGTACCTAATTTCCTCATCTGCAAAATAAGGATAACAGTACTTACCTCATGAAGGTGTCATGAAGTCATGTGGCTAAAACGGTGCCTGGCACTTAGCACATAGTAAACCATCATTAAATTCTGCTAATCCAAATGAGTTTGCTATACAGTGTAGGAGTGATTATATCATAACTATGGATTTGGCTATCAGTCTAGCTTCTCTTGCAAGCTGCAATTTGGAGAACTGTAAATTTTATTAAAGTTTATTAGCAACTGATCAGCAGCTTTCTGGGGCATATCGGACAAGACATATGTTAGCAAAAAACTTGCGTCTAAAACCAAGAAACACAAGTAATCTGAGTTTGGACCGTTAAAAGTAAATACAAATGTAGTACATCACAGTCAAATACAGCAGAGTTCACCTGCCTGCAATGCTATAGATCCATGGTTCCCAAATTTGAGCATGCACCGAATCACATGAAAGCCTTATTAAAAAAAGACACCAGAGTTTCTGATCAATAGGTCTGGGGTAGGGCCCAAGAATTTTCACATCTAACAAGCACCCCAGGTGATACTGATGCTGCTGGCTGGTGTTCACGCTTTGAGACTCACTGATGCAGCTGGCTCTGAAAGCTGATAAAGAGAAGCTAATAAAGGTAGTTTAACTTAATTAAAACCAAATATGCACTAATTTATGACTTGGGGATAATAAATGTTTTTATAATGATGTTTCCCAAGCTTGGCTGTTCACTGGAATCATCTCAGGAGGTTTTTTTTTTTTTTTTTTTTTGCGGTATGCGGGCCTCTCACTGTTGTGGCCTCTCCCGTTGCGGCGCACAGGCTCCGGACGCGCAGGCCTAGCGGCCATGGCTCACGGGCTTAGTTGCTCCGCGGCATGTGGGATCTTCCCGGACCAGGGCACGAACCCGTGTCTCCTGCATCGGCAGGCGGATTCTCAACCACTGCGCCACCAGGGAAGCCCTCAGGAGGTTTTTAAAATACTAATGTTTGTGTCCTGTCCCCAGAGTTTCAAATTTAATTGGTCTGGAGTGAGAACTGGACACTGGGAATTTTAGAAGGTCCCCAGATGACTCTAATAACAGCTGAAGTTGAGAAGTGCTACTCCAGAAGGCCTAAGAAAGAAAGGCTCCTTTCTCTGTATCTATGATTCTTGGAGTTTTTTCAACCTACCTTTGTATTTTATCAGCAAAAACAAACATTAACAGGATGAATACTTCAATATCAGTCCCAAAGGTTGCCAGTGAGCTAGTGGTAAAAGTTTCTGCATTGGTTCTCAACTCTGGCTGCACATTAAATCACCATGAGCGGCTTTTTAAAATGCCATACGAAGGCATCTTAGAGGTTGAAAGGAATATAGAGGAAAAAAAATAAAGAGCCAGCCAGTTGGAGAATATTAAAGAAAATACATGTCAAAAGAATGCATTCACAAACCAAGCAGATAACTTGACATTTCAATAAGAGAAGGAATAACACTAAAATGGTTTTATATGACATACAGGGATAGTATTTATTAAATACCAAGGTTTAAAAAGTGCAATACAGATGGAAGAATCTGCAATAATGCAAATGCATACAGATGACTTCACATAAATAAAATCAGTGATACCAAAAGATAATAATTATTTTGCCCCTACAGCAAGGAAGAGGCCCAAATGAAAGCTGCATAGCACACTGCCTACAACAGTGACTGACAACTTCAGGAGGAGGGAAGGTGTTATCTGAGGAAGTTCCCCAAGGAATTTCAGTGTGCTTCCACTTCGCCACTCCCACCTCACTTAGGCTGAGAATTCCTATCACAGAGCCAAGGAGCAGAGTCCATTCAAAAACCAAGTTTAAAACAGAAACCAATATGTGAGACCAAACAGGTGCCTCAAAGAAAAATCTACCCTGAATGCATTGTAGATTCAAGGCTGGGAAAATTGATAGCAACGTTTTGTACTCAATTCTGTTTCAAACATTAAATAAACCAATAAATCAATGTTACTGCATTCAGATGTTTAAGCTCAATCATTATTTTTTTTTGATATACATTACCATTACTGATAACATTTTCACATGTAAAGACTATGTAAGAATTTTATAATATATATAACCACCCTTACCTGCTTAAGCAAATATAAACAAATACTCCCACATTTAGTTTTTAAAACTATGCTTTCACTTGATGGAAAAAGTGATGGACTACAGTGACCTCTCTCAAAAGGGGGTGTAAATTTTTCTGAAAGCCAGACTTTAGTCACACCGAGGCATTTTATTGTAAGTTAAATGCAAAAGCAACTTAGTTCTTCAGAAAAAAATAAAATAAAAATAAAATAGATCAACATTTGACACACACTGGACCAAAAAAAAATCTGAATAAAGATGATAAAGATAAAAATATATTACTCAAAAAAATCCTTGAATTTAATATAAAACTTTAATTTCCCTCTACTAAAAATTTTATTCACAAGAGGTTATAGGTTGTTTGTTTGTTGGAAATCTATTTGAAAAGGTTAAAAATTAAAAGAACTGCTTTATTTCTTTGTTCCATTAGTACTAAGCCACAAGATCTTTGTAAGTTGTATCTGAAAGAAGAACATAAAAAACTTAAAAGCAGGAGCAGTGAAAGGGGAGTGGAAGCTCAAGAATATATTACTGAGAAGAAACTCTACAACTCGACCTCACTTATGACACATGGGTAGCAAGAGCAAACCAGCCTTCTTCATTTTGTTTCTCAATCTGTTGAACAAAGAAGCAGAAAGGCTTTAGAAAGTAATCAGGAGCATGAAACCACTCAAGATTTACAATTACTTATACCAAGTACATAGAACCAAAGTTATCATACCACTGAATGGTACTAAAAATTATTGCTACTAGCAATTTTTATTCTCTATCAGAGGCACTCCCAAATATTACCTGGTCAACAGATCCCATTATTGATTTGGAAGGCCTAATTTTTTTAAAAAGAATCAATCCAGTATTTTATACAAATCAATGTACAACTTTTTAAAATAAAAAAAAAGTTATTTGACCTTGGTAAATTAAATCTGTTACTAAATTCCAGAAATTAAGGGCAAGTTATATAAAATAGTTTACGTTAAAGCTTTTTAAGAATGTAAGAAACAACAAAGGACAAATCTTCCAGTGCTGAGCAACTGGAATATTCTGAGCCTATCGATTAATTTGGACTATAAATACTCAATGTTTATTGTGGCATTCACTATTTGGTCTAATTACTGAAGCTAGTAATAAGAATAGCAAGGAAGATTCTCCCCCCAACCCCATCAAACAGTTGTTAGCTCACATTTGCAAATGTAATGTTTATGATTTTAAAGATACTCTCACAATTTGCTATGACTAATCAGTCAAAGGAACTATATTTTGCTGTATTACCAGCACAGAAAAACATCTTTTGCAAAAATTTTGGATATACTGTAAGATGCTTAGTTTCTGTACATTACTGTAGCAAATCAGAACACATAAAAAATACGTAAGACATTTATTTACCCTTTGTGCCATAACCTCTCTACGTGTGGCACATAACCTCTCTGTGGCACACTCAGATATAGCACACTGGGGCAGAATGACAAGGAAAGTGACTGGCCCCAGGGCTCTGGCTATCCCAAGCCCTACACAGCCACAGCAAAGACTGAGGAAACCAGTATCTCAGTAAGCCCACAACCCATTCAAGGCACACCTGCGTGTCTTGCCACACTATTTGGAATGGTCTGCCTGAAATAATAATGTCTGATCTTTGTTGAAATCTTATTGAATTTTACCTTATTCCTTAGTTACCCTAGAAAACAAAAGAAGTGTATACTTATTTGTTTTTTCTAATGAAGGTGAATTAGTATTTCTTTTCTTCTGAGAATTTTATATTATCTTTAAGATAAAAGGAATAATAATTAGGTATTGAAACTGCTAAATCAGCCACCTCCCACCTTTGCCCTCCCAACCTCTAGACACATTTCACAATTACATTTTATCACATACCTTTGCTCTTGGATTAAGAGGTGTCGAGTGCCCACTTCCTGAGGTGGCATTTAATGGAGAACAAGAATTACTAGTAGCCCCTGGAGATCTATTTATGAGAAATAAAAGAGAGTGAGAGAGTAATTATTATTCACCTTCAAAAATTATATAAGACACAATTCTCAATACTGAGAAGAGCTTGAAAGGAATGGCTGACTTAAGTCCAAATAAGGTAAATTATTTGCAATATATTTTCACCAACCTAAGTCTTTTTTTTTTAATTAATAGATTTTCTTTTTTAGAGTATGTTTAGGTTTACAGAAAGACTGAATGGAATGTACAGAGACCATTAGAGGACCATACAGATAAGTTTTTAACATTAAAAGAGGAAGAATGGATGTGCAGGGGTGGGGAAGAAGGTCAAGGTTGTTCAAGAGTAATGAGACATGGAGCCGTGCAGTACTAGCATGTAGAGTGGACACACAGAGCCAGGTACATCCTTGGTGTCACCATTTACCAACCACGCGACCCATCGAGGCAAACTGCCCAATTAGCTCTATGAGCTTTGGTTTCACTTACTGTAAAGGAGGAAAATACTATTGGTCAATTTACCCTGTCATATATTACCTCCTAATTTTGTAACCCATAAAACGCTCTACATATGTGCTATTATCCCATTTTTGTTTTCAATAGTCAACCCAATGCTTTTCTACTTAATTAAGGCTTTTTCCTCACTCTTCTTCTTTTTTCCCCCAAAATTCTCCTCCCCAATTACTTGATTTTCTCTACATGAGTGAATCTGTCTGAAACTAAGTCAGACATTATGCACTACCTTTTTTCACAAAGAGAATAAAACACAAACCACATTCTTGATTTTAACCCTACCTTCTTGAATTTAGCCCACTGGTAGGAGAGACAGTACTGCATTTTGAGCTTTCTGGGGCTTCCGCTAGTGGAATAGATACCTCAATCGTCCTCTTTCCTCCTTCTATAATATAAAAATAAACATTAGTTTATTACCTTTCAATAAAATTTAACTTGATTTCTGTCTTACTGCAAATTATACATCATAAATTTGAGGGTTCTTTCTATATTTTTATCATCATGGACCACAAATACACTTCAAGGATTTTTTAAAAAACGAACTGTGGGACAAGAAACTTTAGTTCTTAGTGTCAATTCAGGAGCATGCCAGTTCCTAGAGAGCCAGAATCTTCAGACAAGTGGTATCATGTCAGATCTGCAAGTGAAAAACAGAAATTAAGAGCTAGCCCTAAAGAACAGGAGAGCTTGGTGAGAGTGACTTATCTAAAGCTTTCCAAAAAAAAAAAAAGAAAAAGAAAGAAAATTTCTGGAGTTACGCAGTAAAACTTTAAATCTTCTAAATTTATTACATTATTACTGTTACTGAAGACATTAAATTTGGAGGGAAAAGTTAGCTGAAGAGCTCATATGGCCAAAGGCAAGTATAATTATGTACTTTTTCAATATTTCAGAAGTAATCAGTCAACAAATATTTACTAAGTATCTACTCATGAAAAGCTCAGGCAGTGCTCCTAAGAATCACTGCTTAAAACCAATGATTTCTTGGGCTTCCCTGGTGGCGCAGTGGTTGAGAGTCCGCCTGCCGATGCAGGGGACATGGGTTCGTGCCCCAGTCCAGGTGGATTCCACATGCCACGGAGCAGCTGGGCCCATGAGCCATGGCCGCTGAGCCTGCACGTCCGGAACCTGTGCTCTGCAACAGGAGAGGCCACAGCGGTGAGAGGCCCACGTACCACAAAAAAAAAAAAAAAAAAAAAAAAGAAAAGAATACCTTAGACAAATAAGCACTGGAATGGAAAGAACGCGGTTGCAAATCTACCAGTTTGCTTTAGAATTTCAGACAAATCACTCAACCTCTTTGTGCCTCGGTTTACTTATTTATCAAATAGTTGTATCAGCTTTGTCTACTCTGAGGGTACGTTGAAAACTAAATGAGCCAACAGAAATGAAAGTATTAACCTCAAAGAACTACTGAAATAGATGTCTCATTTCATCACAAAATTATTCTTACAAGTGTTCTGCTTTATTTTTTCTTCATTGCACTTAGCACTAACTGACATTGTCTCATGTATTTATTTGCTTATTTGTATTGCCTGCTCCCCAACTTGAATCCTGGAGTAGTCAAGCTGGGCAGGGGCTTGTCCTGTTCGATGCAGTATCCCCAGTGCCCAGAACATGGTGGCACATCATTGGTATTCACATATATTGAGTGATTTCACTTATTTATTCTAGTCAGAAGTTGCCTCTAGACTTTCTGACTATGAAGAACAGTAGATAAAGCTGTAATGTGAAGGAGCCTAGAATAAACAAAGAGGAAGGACCTTAGGGAAATGTGTTATCCATTACTTTCCAGTAACTTCCAAATCACTGTTTTCCTTTTTAAAAATATTTATTTATTTGGCTGCACCAGGTCTTAGTTGCGGCACTCGCGATCTCTAGTTGCGGCATGTGTGCGGAATCTAGTTCCCTGACCAGAGATCGAACTCGGGCCCCCAGCATTGGGAACGTGGAGTCTTAACCACTGGACCACCAGGGAAATGCCTCAAATTACTCTGTTTTCTCGGTCTGTAATTCAAAAAGGAAATAACTTCTGAGAGAAAAAGTCTTATTGGTAGATCCTTCATAGGTAACCTACTTCAACCAGCCACAGGACATAGGAATCTCTCTAAAACAACAATGCTTGAACACCTCAGGGGGCACACCACTTACTGATACAGAGCTCTGTCTATTCCTGACAATTAGAACCTTCTCTTACACCGGGCCCAAATTAGTCTCTCTAGAACCTTCATGCAGCTCTACCCCTTGAGGGTCTTAATAATTCAGTTTTTGGCTAAAGAGCAACTTGAGGTCTACTTCCTTTCATCAGTACCTTTTTTTTTTTTTTTTTTTTGCGGTACGCGGGCCTCTCACTGTTGCGGCCTCTCCCGTTGCGGAGCACAGGCTCTGGACGCGCAGGCCCAGCGGCCATGGCTCACAGGCCCAGTTGCTCTGCGGCATGAGGGATGTTCCCGGACCGGGGCACAAACCCGTGTCCTCTGCATTGGCAGGCGGACTCTCAACCACTGCGCCACCAGGGAAGCCCCATCAGTACCTTTTTGAATGTGATCACTAAGACAACTAATTTTTCAGTTACTTTCTATTGTTTAGAATCCCCTGTAGCTTTCCACATTCCTAAATGTAACAATTAAATAGGAAGTTTAACTTACAAGTGAAAATGTTTTAAGGGTTTTAACAGAATAATAACTTATAATTTGTTGCTGATGAAATTCTAAATTATTTTGATGCTTATGTTTATAAATAGCTGCAGCATATGCCATGAACGAATCATATACAGAAATAGATCCCATTTACATGTAGGGCAACTTAGGAACTCAGACACCAAAGATTAACTGCAGGCACCATGGGATAGCTTTCTAGAAGCTAGAGAGGAGACCGGCCTTCTAGTCCCATTTCTGTCACTTAGGTCTGTTTCTTTCTATATAAAATTGAAAACACTGAAATATATGTGCTCTGAGATTTCTTTTAGCTAAATACATACTTGCAAAATCAAGAAAATGAAAATTTTCATGTGTCTAAGATTTTAAATCATGAATTTGTGACTAACCAGTCCATGCTCCAAGAGGTGACCGACTAGGTGATACTGGTGGAGAGGAAGGATTCAAACCAACAAGTTTCTGCTGCTCTATTAATTGCAAGAGTTTTCCACGAGCCTCCATACTCTGTCGATTTAATTCTGCAATCTGCTCCTCCATGCTACTTGGTGTTAGAGGTTGTACTGCTGGAAAAGTCTTTAAAAACAAAAAAAGGACACAGACTCCATATTAAAAATAATACAAACAATTATGACCTTTTGTAAAAACGAACTCTTCCACTAAGAGCCAGCAAATTAGTATTCATAGCCTTTGCTACATGTGGACTTGAATACTGGGCGAACAGTAATAGAATTTACAAATCTCTTAATTGAAAAATAAAGGCTAAAGTAAAGGGATACTAATCCTTCTAATATCAGTGCCACATAAGCCCTCTAGTCCCTCTGTCCATGGAGAGTGTCTGTGGGACAAAGCAAAGCCTTCCTGCATCTCTTGGCATTTGCTGAGCTGCACAAAGATCACACGAGCAAAGATACTACTCCGAGTGACTGACTTCTAACATCCTTATTAAAGACAGGTCTGGAGTTCGTAGCACACTATACAAAAGAGGACCTGCTACAGTTGAAATAGATGCTTCTATAATGTTAATCTTCATACATGCACTATGAGCTATTTGGCAAAGATTTCTAGGAATCTTATCACTCCTTCTGACCATGTGCCAGCCTACCCAGGCCACTTTTGGCCTAATATACCTGACTCGAGAAGGCTGGTGACTGGAAAGGAATATGAGAGGTAGAGTAAAAAGGAGCACCCAAGGAATATAATGTAAGTTTGATTTGAAAATTCCTGAAAGGAATGTCACTCTTAAGTATTTCATTTAGTAAATATGTCCCTTTGGGGAAAAACAATTCCTACTAGAAGTCACAAATTTGTAGATTATGCCCGTTAGTTAAAAAAGAGAGATGCAAAACAGCATGAATTAAATATCATTTTGCAATTCTGATTATAATGAAAAGGGTGGTGAGGGCAATAGTACTAGATTGCCCTCTCTAGCCTGTTATACTAACTGGAAAAGGGGGCAAGCTCCATTTTTAATTCTGTGGGCTTTTTTAAACCAAGAGCTGCCTGTTTCAAATAATCTTCAAAACTGCATACACAGAAATGTCTCTGTTGACTAAAACTGAGGCAGCTCGTATTTACATACAACTGTATCGATCACTGCTGCCCACTCCTAATCTCCGTCTCGGCTTCTTCCGCCAGTCCCTTCTGACTGCTACTTCTGTCACTCAATACCCATATTGCCCTTATTGCCCGTGAGCCAGTGCTGACAGAGATGGCCCTTACCCCCACCCTCTCCTAACCTTCCTCGTGGAAACCCTCAACCCACAGTTGGTAAAGCCCTTATGGAAGCGATCACTCTGGAACCCCTAATCCATGAAGCTGACCAGCTCCTTCCCACGGCCCCGCCTCCCATCAGAACTCTGAGAGGCGCCACGTTGGCTCATGACATGGTAAAAGGAAGACTCTCCCGTCACTGGGATCTGCATGAGGGCGTGTGTTATAAACACTCCACAACTGCAACTTAGAATCCCTTTGCTCCCCACAAACAAGGAAATGAAGGGTCAAGGTCAGCCCTCAGTTACTTAACTTACAAAATTCCAGCACTACGATATGCAAACGTTTGCTTCTCAAAGTGTAATCCTTGGACCAACATCACCTGGGAACTTATTAGAAACGCACAGGTTCTACCTCAGACCTATTTAATCAGAGTCTGCATTTTAGCAAGATTCCCAGATGATTAGTATGTGCATTAAAGTCTGACTTTAATATTCTTTAAAACATCATTTCTAAGGGAAAATGCATTCTGTGTCCTAAAAAATGAACTACTCACGAGCTGAGCGCCAACTACACATAATTCTCTTTTATGAGCCCCTTTAAGAGTAAAAGTGATTTCAATTAAAACACAGTTATGTGGTAAACTTTCAAGCCATATTTATTCTGTATATTATATTTAAAACTTCATTCCTCGCTTAATTTTAGCTTTCCTACCTGTTTTACTTTTGTCCTATTTTCCTCATTCATTTCCTCATTTTAAATTTTATGTTGTACTCTTTTAATGTATGTGTGACATAAACTGATAAATAACCTCTACTTATTTTTTGATGAGGACTTGACACAGCATAAGCCATACCAGCTTCACAGATATCCAGGGTCATTGCTGGATGCTCCAGCAATATACTTAAATACCAATATGCCTGTCGTCAATCCTTAACTGGTACTCACAGAGGTCATGTCGCTGGCATGACTCGTCTCCTGTCTGTTAAACTCCCGAAGTCCATCCCCTTGCTCTCCCCCTGGCCCAATAATATTATTCAGATGTGCCTTGATAGCTGAATTCTGCAGTGTCAACTCAGCAATTCGTGCCGTGATGTCCTTTCTTTGTATTAATGTCTCATTTGTTCTAAGCTGTTGCCCATCTCCCAATACTGGGGGTTCTTCTGAGAGTGCAGGGTGTCTTGATTTCTGAGTGCTTGAACAGGAATTGCACAGGGGCTGTGAGAGGTTAACAAAAGGAGCCTGGGTTTTGTTCTGCAAATCTTCTCCCACGTGAGAGGCCCTCCACCTCTGAGTAAAGAGATGACTCTCTTCACTTGAATTCTGAATGTCTGTGCCAGTAGGTACAGTCTTCTTTTCCCAATTTTGTTCCTTCTCAATTATTTCCACAGTTGGAGGAATTCGTGGAGCAGGACGAGTTTGAACAGTCCTCCTCAATACTGTAGATAAAATTAAAGCATAATAAACATGTACCGTTTAACCACAGTTGGCACTATAATCATCTCATTAGCCCTCCTTAGTAGTTAGAGAAATATTTCAATAGAAGGATTTGGCTTCTGAATGCCTCATTTATTTTAGCAGAGAACATACCAGCAATACCAGAGCTAACAATCAAGTACAGAGTCTTTTATATTCCTTAGAGCTTTATCGGCATCCTTCTGAAAACCCGTCTACCAAGTTCACATTTTAACACATATATTAACTCATACCTGGGAATCCTGGGGGGAGTATAGATACATAATGTAAACTGAGGATGGGCAAGGGAAGCATCTCTGAAGAAGTAAAGTTTTTAAATGATTACATATGTGACAGACATTACAGTCAGAGAACAACATATGTGAAGGCCCCAAAATAGGAAACAGCAAAGAAAGGAGGCCAGTCTGGCTGTAGCATAGCAACAAGGCAGAACTGGGAGTATATGAGACCAGAGAGGCATGCAGGGCCATTTCTTGCAGAGCTTTTTTTTTTTTTTTTTTTTTTTTGCGGTACGCGGGCCTCTCACTGTCGTGGCTTCTCCCGTTGCAGAGCACAGGCTCCGGACGTGCAGGCTCAGCGGCCATGGCTCACGGGCCCAACCGCTCCGTGGCATGTGGGATCTTCCCGGACCGGGGCACAAACCCATGTCCCCTGCATCGGCAGGAGGATTCTCAACCACTGCGCCACCAGGGAAGCCCATCTTGCAGAGCTTTTTAAAGCCATGTTAGAAATTTTATTTTATTTTATTTTATTTTATTTTAATTTATTTATTTTTTTTTCCGGTATGCGGGCCTCTCACTGTTGTGGCCTCTCCCGTTGCGGAGCACAGGCTCCGAACGCGCAGGCCTAGCGGCCATGGCTCACGGGCTTAGTTGCTCCGCGGCATGTGGGATCTTCCCGGACCAGGGCACGAACCCGTGTCTCCTGCATCGGCAGGCGGATTCTCAACCACTGCACCACCAGGGAAGCCCAGAAATTTTATAATTTAATCCCAGAGCAATGAAACCTGGAGGTTTGGGAATGACTCAATTTACATAATTTACATTTCTTAAACGCTGTCGATAATTCGAAGGTCCAGGAATAGAAGTAGTGAGACCAATAAGCAACTGTAGTAGTCAAGAAGAAAGATGATGGTAGCTTTGACTAAGGTATGTTTGCTATAAAGATGGAGAGAAGTAGATACATTTGAGAAATATTTTGGCAATAGAACTGAGAGTGATGAACTGAAAGTAGGGAGTGAGGGAAACGCACAGAGCGAGATGGCATGCACAAGTGAATGGATGGTGATGCCATTTACTGAGATGGAGAAGACAAGGAGAACAGATTTGGTGGAAGGTGGATTATTAAGAATTGTTTTAAACATGCTAAGTTTAAGGTGCCTATATATCCATCCAAGCAGATGAAACATGGGCCAGAAACTCAAGAGCCTATCTAGACTAAGACCCAAAACTGGAGGTCACTGGCATATACTGGGGTTGGCCAAAAAGTTCATTCAGGTTTTTCTGTAACATCTTATGGAAGCCACAAGAACGAGTGAGATTATTTAGAGAGAAAGAATAGAGTGAGAGAAGAAACCAGTAACAAGACATGAAGAACTCAACATTTAGAGTCAGATAAAGGAGGAGAAGCTAGCAAAGCAGACTGAAATGGAGCAGCCAGAAAGATAAAGAAATATTACAAGAATGTGCTTTCAAGGAAACAAAGAGGCAGTGGTTAACTGTGTGTAATATTACTATAAGACCTAGAAACATAAGGACAGAAAAGTGTACAGTGGAGTTAACAACACATTGGCCACTGAAGCCCTTAGCAAGAGTGATTTAGGTAGAATGACCAATATGGGAGTGAATTGGGGGAATAGATGCTTCTATTTCAAGACTACAGACTGAGCATACATTTATCTCGCCTTCTTTAACTGACAGTAAGGAAATATAAACACAAATAAACTCACACCAGTAAAGATAGTGGTCTGGGGAGAAGCAGTAGCAAACTAGATATTTCAACACATTTCTGGAAGACTAAGAGTGGATGGGAAGTGTGTGAAAGAATGAAATTGTGCAGAAGCCACAGTCCAGAATATGTCTATTAATTAAAAGGAAGCTACAGGTAAAGCCAGTTTCTTTTGGGGAGTACTGAAAAGGCTGCAGGCTCAAAGCTGACAGGTACAGAGAAAGAGAAAAGTAGGGCTAAACTGGGGAACTACTTGAAAGCTTGTCTTTTATACAGCTATGTCAGTCAACCTGTTGCTCACCACTTCTGACACCCATCCTTGAAAACAACAACAACAAAAAAAACAGGGTTGGGAAGAGCAAATGTGGTAGACCCAATTGAATAGCTGGATCCTGCTTCCATATGCTACAGGAAGCCTGCAGTTAACATCTCATGCCCATACGCGCAAAGCAACTACTTAAGGCAAAACATATTGGAAAAATAGACCTAGCCTTACCAACATCATAGAGGAGAAAACTTATGCCAACTACCTATACTATTCAACCTAGTCATTTATTCTTAAATATGAATGGACAATAAAGGATGACCAGAAATTGAGGAAAGCCAGCAGCACAAAAAAGAAAAGCCAGGATAGATAAATAGAACAGACTAAGAAGAGAAGAAAGAAAATTCAGGTACAGAGGAAAATGTAACAAAATTTTAACTGGTTTCCTCTGAAGAGAGTTTCTGGAAGATATTGCATTCATAATGAGCAGCAATGGAAAAAAGGACAATCAGAAAATAAGAAAGGGTCCTTGCTTGGAAATTAAAAATATGGTTGGTGAAATACAAAAATGTAAAAGTCAGGCTTGAATATAAAGTGAAAAATACTTCCAAAATATAAGAAGGAAGGTATAAGACCAAATACATGAGAAAATAATCCAGAAGGTCAACATATAATTTCCCCAAACTGTAGAAAGTCATGTCTTCTGACGGAAAGGTCCCACGGGTGCCTCACAGTATAATGAGGAAAAAATCCACATTTAGATACACCCTGTGCAATTTCAGAATAAAAATAAAGGGATCGTAAAAGCTTCCACAGAGAAAGAGTAGGTCAAAAATACAAAGAAATAAAATTTCAATATGAAATCAGACATCTCAACTGCAACACTGGATACTAAAAAATCAATGGAACAATGCCTTTAATTTCTCAGGAAAAGGGGTTAAGGACCTAGAATTCTATTTCTAGCCAAATCATCAATCAAGTATAAGAGGAAAATGAAAATATTTTCAGATTTTCAAAAACTCTAAGTTTACCTTCTATATACCCCTTCTGATGACTTCTTTCAGAAAATTTGAGGGAGAAAACCAAAAAAGAGGAAGAAATGGAATCTAGGACGCAGCAGATCCAAACCAAAAGTGTGATAACAGGGACTTCCCTGGTAGTCCAGTGGTTAAGAATCCACCTTCCAATGCAGGGGACGCATGTTCAATCCCTGGTGGGGGAACTAAGATCCCACATGCTGCGGGGCAACTAAGCCCACGTGCTGCAACTACTGAGCACGCGAGCCACAACTAGAGAACCCATGTGCCACAACTACAGAGCCCACACATTCTGGAGCCTGCACACCACAACTCGAGAAAAGTCCACATGCCGCAACAAAAGATCCCACATGCTGCAACGAAGATCCTGTATGCCACAACTAAGACCTGATGGCAGCCAAAAATAAAATAAATAAATGAAATTTTTTTTTTAAGTGTGATAACAGCAAGTCCCAGGATAAGAGCTGTGCAACAGGCCCAGAAAGCAATCCGTTGAGACTGGAACAGAGGTTGGTGGGCTCTGGGAAGGTATCTCTGGTGTGAATGTGGAATGACTAAAGGACGTGCAAATGAAATGGGTGAAAGCACATTATATTTTTGTCAACAAGACGGTAAAAGCAATTTGAATCTTCAGGCAAAATAAAAACAGAACAAGAAAATCACAGTATAAACACAGAGCCAAGTAAAACATTCGGAGCAAATGATGAAGTGAAGTAAGAATTCACCTTGATCTTCATACTATGAACTTTTTCCTTTTGCATGGCACAAGGACTGATAGTAACAATGGACCACCCAAAAAGAAAATGTAATTGTTATTTGTTTTCAATGTCAGTATCCATCTACAGATGAGACAGAGAAGATATAATGGTAATGGAACATTGTAAATGTTATCAAACTTGATACTACCAAAGGAAAGGTAAAGGTGACTGAAGATGGGAGGTGGAAACAAAGGAGAGGAAGAAGGAAGGGAGGGGAGTTAGTGTTCTCCTCTCATAGCAGAAAGCTAATAGATACTGCCTGAAGTTAATGAAAAAGAAATAGAAAGTATTTAAAGTCATAAAGTTCTGCAACAGAAGAATTAAAAATAAAAATATAATTTTCCAAATTAGAGAAGAGAGGCAGGTGTTAAGATGAATTAAACCCTCTTCTTTAATAAGGGAGAGTCTATAATGATTGTGTAAAGTTGATACTTCAAGAAAAGAGATGTAAAAATATTTTATGTTAATTATTAAGAACACCATCAGATAAACAGAAATCAAACTGGGATAAAAATAACTGCCTCGGGCTTCCCTGGTGGCGCAGTGGTTGAGAGTCCACCTGCCGATGCAGGGGACGTGGGTTCGTGCCCCGGTCCGGGAAGATCCCACATGCCGCGGAGCGGCTGGGCCCGTGAGCCATGGCCGCTGAGCCTGCGCGTCCGGAGCCTGTGCTCCACAAGGGGAGAGGCCACAACAGTGAGAGGCCCGCGTACCAAAAAAAAAAAAAAAAAAAAAAAATACCTGCCTCTTGAGGTAGGCCTAGAGGTGGAGGAGGAGGAGACCCTTGTATGTGCTTTTTTTAACCACCTGCAAATATAAATTAAATTAATACTTTAAAAAGTGAATGGAAGATAAGAAAGTGAAAACAGCATATGTATACCACTCTTTCAAGAAGCATGGTTATAAAAGTAGAAATTGATTAGTAGCTAAAGGAAAGTATTTATGATGGGAAATTCTAGAACAACACTGTCCAATATGGCAGCCTCTGGTTATATGTGACTATTCATATTCAAACTTTAATTAAAATTAAATAAAATTTAAAATTCAGTTCCATCAGTCACAGTAGCCACATTTCAGGTTCTCAGCAGTCCCAAAAGGCTAACAGTGGCTACCATATTAAATGGGGGAGATACAGAACATTTTTTATCATCACAGAAAGTTCTATTGAACAGTTGTTCTAGAGCATAACTGAACACTGATGATGTACCCTATGTACCTCTCATCTCTGTGTGCATGTTCAGTTTAACTGAACAACTCTTTACATGTGAGCGTTCCAAAGAAAATGCTGAAAAGTATGTTAATAAAACTTCACCAATTCAGAATACATATTCCAAGGTAGTTCTTTCTGCACACTGTAAAAGAAATGTGCAGTGTTATTTTCAATGCAGAACCTGCTGAAGATGCTAACAAAATGTTGTCTAGAGCAATCCCTGAATAATTTGCTTTAACGAACAATTAATATATTTGCCGAGTAAAAATATTTATTATAATTATTTCTTTAAAAGGATTTCAAGCTACCTTGTTATCACCAATGAAAAATAATTTACAATATCTCATAAGAGATCATTAGGCAAGCCCATTAATAACATGCAAACATTTGAAAAATTACTTTAAGGAATGAAAAGCTAACTTGAACAGAAATCAGAATTGAAATTATATTTCGTAAATCTAGCCAATGTTAATAATACTTACTAGACCTCTAAAGAGGAAATATCAAATCACAGAACTGTAGAGTTGGAAGGACATTGAAGATAAAGGAAAAGACTCTCATTTGAGAGACAGGAAAACTAAAGTCCAGGAGAGGTATCTTAGCCCCATGACGCACAGCTAGTCACTGGACCGGCAGGCCAAGACTCCAGCACTTTTGACCCTCAGCCTAGCGCTGTCCCCCTGCACCACACAGATCTGACAAACTCTACATTTGCATTGTAAATGCTAAAACAAATTTTATAACAGCAAGGATTTGTCATATTCTTTAACCTCTTATGGTCTTTTCACATCCTCTAAGGGAAACGAAGTGCAGAAAATCTGACAAATTCTGTATGTCCTAATGACAATAAAAATTATTCTTCTGTTCCTCTACATAAAAATATAAACACTCTTTTTTTTTTTTTTTTTTTTTTTTTTTTTTTGCGGTATGCGGGCCTCTCACTGTTGTGGCCTCTCCCGTTGCGGAGCACAGGCTCCGGACGCGCAGGCCCAGCGGCCATGGCTCACGGGCTCAGTTGCTCCGCGGCATGTGGGATCCTCCCGGACCAGGGCACGAACCCGTGTCTCCTGCATCGGCAGGCGGATTCTCAACCACTGCGCCACCAGGGAAGCCCTAAACACTCTTTTTAAAGAAAGAGAAATTTAGGCAAATCAGGGCTGAATAACATTTTTCTAAAAACTGTGGAGGAACATCTAAGGTAGTTGTTTTGATTGAAGAACTCTTCTGAAAATGAAAGCTATAGCTCCAGAAAAATGTACATGTGGACAAATAAACATAATTTTCCAAACAGTGAAGGAGTCCATGGAACATCTGAAGACCATCCATGAGCTCCAAGTTTTAAGAATCTATGAGTTAAGGATTAATAGTAAATTTTTAAAATATTATTCAAAGTTCTCTTTATATGTGCTATAAAAGTAATTCTAAAGCTACTTTTAATTATACATAGGCTTTCATTATAAAATTCTCCAAGCTGACTGAGCTAAAAACTTTTGCTAAAAAAGAGGTTAATAATCAGATCTGACTTACAAAATCCTCCAAGTCACAGTTCCTGTCTTTTCTTGGTTAAACTTTCCTTACTCTCCGGGGTATAATCTCCCCTTGTTTCTTATCCCCTCCTGTGCCCCTGGACCATAGACACAAATGGGATTCCCCTTACTCTGCATTTTATTGCTGAGGACTTTGGTCCTTTGATCTGAGTTCAATTAATATTTACAATGTCTGATGGAACAGATACATAATGAAATTCACTGTCACATTTCACCATAGGTATAATACACATGATATAAACCACCCTGAAAGACTCTCCTTCAGCTTAAAGGTATGGTAATCAGTATCCTTTTTTTAAATTTTTTTAAAAGTTTTTGTGGTACGTGGGCCTCCCACTGTTGTGGCCTCTCCCGTTGCAGAGCACAGGCTCCGGACGCACAGGCTCAGCAGCCATGGCTCACGGGCCCAGCCGCTCCGTGGCATGAGGGATCCTCCCGGACCGGGGCACGAACCCACGTCCCCTGCACCGGCAGGTGGACTCTCAACCACTGCGCCACCAGGGAAGCCCTAGTATCTTTAAAAATTCTGTTTATCAGGGAAAAATGAACACAATATTTTACATATATGAAGCATAAAAAAAACAGCTGCCTTATAGCTTTAGAAGAAGCCTGCTTACCATCCTGCAAAGGACAGAATTCTGAGTTGCTCTTCTGCCTGGGTGGTGTTAACAGTACCGCTGGCTCAAATATATGCCCTGGAAAATTGCTGGCCAGATTCCCGCTTTCTGGAGGGTTTGGCACCTGAGACAGTTTAACAGGCAAATCTTCCTGTGGCAATTCAACCACATCTTCCCCTCTGAACATCAATGGCACGGAGACATTAGCATTTACAGCTGGACCCTCTGAAGAAGATGAGAGGCTATGAGTACTCAAAGGAATTATGAGCGCACTTTAGGTGTTTATACTTAGATGCATTTCCACAGAGGGCAAAATCCCGGGGCCTCCGGAGCCTTCACTTTCTAGTCCACATGCCCATTTAGCAGTCACTCACAGGCAAAGCTCTTGGGGGGGCAGCACTGGGAAGAAGTGGCTGTTTTTGAGAAAAGCACTGCCCTTGAAGACCTGCCCTCACCATTGAGTTTATTTCATGCAAGTTAAATTTTCGAGTCAGCCACTTCTTAGAATCCTTTCTAAGAAAACACGCCTAAATACATAAAACTCTTTCCATACAGAGACACTCATCAAAATATTACTTAGAAGTAAAAAATCCTAAATGGCCTATTCAGCCTATGGCATATAATGATGGCACATGAGGTGAAAAAAAGGTTTTCAAAGCATCACCACAAATGAACTCAAGTCATGACTTTCTAAAAGTCAGTATTTTTTTTTTTTTTCCATGACCATCTCTTCCCCCTCTGAACCTGGGGCACCATAATGAAAGGTGCTGGTACTAAATTCCCACATATCTAGGAAGCTAGTTCTTCTACTTTCTATTTCTGTGACTTTGCTAAGCTACCAACACTTTCTCTAAGCCTTAGTTTTCTCATCTAAAAAATGGGGGTAACAATGACACCTACTTCATAAGACTGAGTGAAGAACTCTTGAAAATTAAATGAAAGCTATATTATGAGGATTAAATGAGATAATACATGTAAAACACTGTAAAAGTACTTGGCATAGAGCAAGTAGCCAATAAATATTAACTGGAAGTAGCAGTGGCAAATGTAATAGTGTTAATGCTGTTTACGCATAAACAGCCAGTAATTACATACAAGTTTACAGTTTTGTTTTCTCTATAAGTATTTTAATCCCAATCTGGGATAATAAGATTATTCCACTCACCTGGACTGTCCATACTTCTACTTGTGGCTCCCCTTTCTAATGCCTGACTTTCTTTGTTATGTATCACAGGACAGTTCTTAATGGCATGTGTGAGTGATATAAGCTGCTCATCTGTTGTGATCATGTACTGCTGAAGTCTTGCCTAGAGAAAAACGAACAAAATAATATAATTGGCATATCAGACAACAAATCATCACCTAGGTATGTACAACTATATCATTTCAGACTTTCAAATACTAAAACAATGCATTCATTAAAACATATAAATATTTTTAAAATTCCATGGTAGAAGAATGGTCTAATAAATCATGGAATATTATTAATTAATAAATACACTGCTACAACAATAAGAATTAACTTTTTCATAGGGCTTTCAATTTACAAAATCTCTTTATATAGATGATACACTACTGACTCTCAAGCTACCCCAAGAGATACATCAAGTGGAGGAAACTCAACAGAGTATTATACAGGCATTTAAACTGATAAACATGAGCATTATAAAAACTTATGGTAACGCATATAAAATAGTGTTTAAAGACTATATATATACATGTATATATATATGTATATATATTACAGTTGACACTTGAACACAGGAATTAGGGGCATCAACCCAATGCACAGTGAAAATTCATGTATAACTTTACAGTTGGCCCTCCATATTCGAGGTTCTGCATCTGTGGATTCAACCAATCGCAGACTGCGTAGTACTGTAGTACATATTTATTGAAAAAAATTCACATATAAGTGAACCAGCACAGTTCAAACTAGTGTTGTTCATGGGCCAATGGTATATACACAAACGGACATAGATATCTCCAAGATGAACAGACATTAGATAAAAATCAGATGTGGTCATCGGTCAGAAATATTATTAGTAGGACTGCTGAATGAAGTATACTAAACATTTTTATATCTGCCCAAGTTTTTCCCAAATTCCACACTCATATATCTAGTGGCCTACTCAACATCTCCACCAGGAACTCACATAGACTTTTCAAACTTAAAATACACAAAACCAAACTCCTCCTGAACATCTCCACCTCATCAATAACAACTCCATCCTTCTAACTGCTCAGGCCAAAACTCTGACTCTTCTCTCACATCTTCCCCTTCACCCCATATCCTATCCATTGGCACATTCTACTGGTTGACTTCAAAATATATTAAGGGGCTTCCCTGGTGGCACAGTGGTTAAGAATCCACCTGCCAATGCAGGGGACATTGCCTACAAGCTTAAAGTGTTTACAGATTCAACATCAGGTCATGATACATTCCTTCTGATGATGTCATATCTTCTTGAGGCTGAGTTTTCATTAGTTGATGTGCTAAAAAGCAACACTGCATAAAAATGATTGTGAATAGGAAATAAGACTGATGGTGTCCAATACAATTCCAAGCTATGAGAAGCTGTACAATGCTTCATGTACAACATGTATACATATTCCATTAGTAAATAACTGGTTATTTAATCATGATAAAAATAAGACTTTTTCTATCAATTTACATGTATTATTTTTTTCACACAGCATCCAAGCTGTTAAGACATAAATGCTTATTAAGTTGTTTGAACCTAACTACTTAATAAATGGAACTGTTGGGTATTTCTTTGGTCTAAGAGTGTCCTGAGGCACTAAGGGCTTGAATGGAGCTAGGGCAGTGATCTCTGATCTAATCTCAACACAACAGCCCAGAGTGATTCTCTTAAAACTTAAGTCAGATCACATCTCTTCTCTATCCAAAACCCTTCAGTGGTTTCTCATCTCATTCAGAGCACTCAGCCGGCAGGGCCCCATGTGATCTGGCTTCCCTGCTCTTTTCTCCTCCTGCGCCCCCTCTCCCACATCCCACTCCCACCACCCTGGTCTCCTTGATGGCTTTGAGCTCAATAGCCATGCTCCCACCTCGTGACCTTTACCCTTGCTGTTCCTCTGCCTCGAGTGCTCTTCCCTCAGCTATCAGCATGCTCGCTTCCTCACCTCCTTCAGGCCTTTGCTCAATGTCACCTTCTCAGACAAACATGGGCCATCCTATTTATACCTTCCCACCTTGGGCACTTCCTATGCCTCTTACCTGCTTTACTTTTCTTTATAGTACATAATAACCATCTAACTTACAATATACTTCACTATTTGGGGGGTGTGTTTATTTAGAATATAAGCTCCTTGAGGGCCAAGATTTTTTTTGTTGTTCATTACTGTATTTCCTGCACCTAGAACAGTTCCAGGCCCACAGTAAGCGCTCAATAAAGATTTGTTGAACGTATTAGTATACTTTAAAGTGTACTATCTTCCTAAAAGAATTGAAAATATATGTTCACACAAATACTTGTACATGAATGTCCATAGCAGCATTATTAATTCATTACACACAAAAAGTGGAAACAACTCAAAACGTCCTTCAACTGATGAATGGATAAGCAAAATGTGGTAGAGCATATAATATTTAGAATATTATTGGGCAATAAAGAGGAATGTAGTACTGATATATGTGACAACATGGATGAACCCTGAAAACACTACGTTGTGTGAAAGAAGCCAGACACCAAACACCACATATTGCATGATTCCACTTACATAAAATATCCAGATTAGGCAAATCTATAAAAACATAAAGTATATTTGTGGTTACCAGGGGTTGAGGGGAGGACAGAATGGAGAGTGAATGCTAATTAGTATGGGGTTTCTCTTTGGGTTAATGAAAATACTCTGGACTTAGCTAATGGTGCTGGTACACAACTCCATGAATATATTAAGAAACCACTGAATTGCATGCTTTAAAAGGGTGAGGTAAATGGTATGTGAACTATATATCAATAAAAAAAATTGCATGTCTTATATCTAATGTCCATTGACACAAACATAACTTGTCTACTAACTACTGATTTTCTAGTCTCTTTTGGCTGTTAAGTAAAAGTAATAATAACGAGTATTTGAGAACAAAAAGATGAATAAAGATACTGAAGATACTATAAACAACTTTAAACAGCATATGTTATAGGAGGGCTCCTCAAAGGGTATCCTCTGCTATTTTGAAATGAAAAGTAGCTATCATAACACTCATTTCACATTTTGGATAAACTATTATAATATTGGTAGTTATCATTTAAATGTAGATTCTGTCTTCCCCAATAAATAGTAAGTTTCTTAAAGACAGCAGACTTATTCTACACTATTTTTAGTCCAAGTTTCTACTATACTACCTCCAATATAATAAATGTGCCATAAAAGTTACTCCTGATGATAATAAAGAAGCAATAAGTAATCACGCCAGTGCAGCTAAATCAAAGGCAAAGAAGAGAACCTCATACATCCATAAAAATGCTTTATACTACTAAACAAAGAAAAGTTTGGGATCTCATCTAAGTACCTGGGTAGCAGTATTTTCTTCTCTAAGGAGAAGAATTTCAGCTGTCAGAGCATCAATCAGCTCTCGATGATCGCCTAATGCTTGTTCCAGCTGCTGCCTTGTCTCTACTTCTTTACGCAGTTGGAGCTCACTCTACAAAAAAAAAAGTCAAATAAACTCCCATCCATAGCATAACATGTTGAAAACTAAAAGTTTCTACTCAAAGCTGTCAAAGAAGAGAATACTTACAAAGTATATATTATGTGACAGTAATGACAATTAAATATTTTTATTAAAAGGTTTACAGTTGATTATAATGTGCTGCTTTATCCTCTTCCCTTCTTTAAATATAACACAATGAACAGAATGGTATGTAGAATTAAACAACTACAATTTTTATAGAAGAGAGTGGAAGGAAGTACATATACATGTTGCTTGAATGTATGCAGGCCATCTCCAGAAGGACACACTAGTATCTGGTAATGATAGTTGGCTACAAGGAAGGAAACAGGTTAAATGGAAGTTAGGGGTGGGATTTAGGTTTTTCATCGTATATTCTATCTTTGAATTTCATACCATGTAAATGTATCACCAATTCAAAAATTAAGTTTGTTAAAATATAATTTAAAATAAAAAACAGGTTTAAATGATTTAGCTTTGTAAAGCAAGTGATTAAAAAGTACATGCTTCTAAGCCTGTAATACATTCAGAGAGCCAAAAGTACATTCCTAGAGATTCCTAACTTCTGGGTAGAATTTTAAGACTATCACAAGTCTGACAGTATAATAAATCTTTAAAAAGCAAATTTAGGGCTTCCCTGGTGGCGCAGTGGTTGAGAGTCCGCCTGCCGATGTAGGAGACGCGGGTTCGTGCCCTGGTCCGGGAGGATCCCACATGCCGCGGAGCGGCTGAGCCCGTGAGCCATGGCCGCTGGGCCTGCGCGTCCGGAGCCTGTGCTCCGCAACGGGAGAGGCCACAACAGTGAGAGGCCCGCATACCGCAAAAATAAAATAAAAAAAAAAAAATTAAAAAAATAAAAAAATAAAAAATAAAAAGCAAATTTAGATAGATCTCTACAAAATGGTGGAGTAGAAGGACCTGAGCCCCCCTCCCCTCACGAAAACACCAAAATCACAGCTAACTACTAAACAACCATTGACAAAAAACGACTGGAACCTACCAAAAATGATCTTCTACTTCCAAAGATAAATAAGAATCCACGAGATGGTAGGAGGGGCACATTCACGACACAGTCAGATCCTATACCTGCCGATGGGCAACCCACAAACTGGAAAATAGTTCTCCCACAGGAGTGAGAGTTCTGGGCCCAGGTCAGGCTCCCTGGTCTGGAGGTCTGGCACTGGGAGGAGGAACCCCCAGAGCATGTGGCTTTGAAAACCAGGGGGGCTTGATCACAGGAACTCCACAGGACTGAGGGAAACAGAAACGCCACTCTTGGAGGGTACATACAAGGTCTCGTGTATACCAGGACCCAGGGGAAAAAGCAGTGACTGCAGAGGAGCCTGTGCCAGACCTACCTGCTGGTCTTGGAGGGTCTCCTGGGGAGGTGGGGGGTGGCTGTGCCTCACTGCGGGGACAAGGACAAGGACACTGGTGGCAGAGGTACTGGCTAATCATTGGCGTGAGCTGTCCTGGAGGCTGCCATTTTGATGCCAAGACCTGGCCCCACCCAACAGTCTAAAGGCTCCAGTGATGGGACGCCTCAGGCCAAACAACCCATAGGGCAGGAACACAGTCCGATCCATCAGCAGACAGGCTGCTTAAAGTCTTCCTGAGCCCACAGCCACCTCTAAACACACCCCTTGACATGGCCCTGTCCATGAGAGAGACAAGAACCAGCTCCACCCACCAGTGGGCAGCACCAGTCCCTCCCACCAGAAAGCCTGCACAAGCCTCTTAGATCAGCTTCATCTACCAGGAGACAGACACAAGAAGCAAGACAAACCATAATCCTGTGCCTGTGGGACCACAAACACAGAAAGTTAGACAAAATGAGACAACAGAGGTATATGTTCCAGACAAAGGAACAACATAAAACCCCAGAAGAACAACTAAGTGAGTGGAGATAGGAAGTCTACCTGAAAAAGAATTCAGAGTAATGATAGTAAAGATGATCCAAGATCTCAGAAAAAGAATAGATGCACAGATCGAGAAGATATAAGGAATGTTTAAGAGCTAGAAGATATAAAGAACAAACAAAGAGATAAACAATGCAATAACTGAAATGAAAAATACACTAGAAGGAATTCACAGCACAATAAATGAGGCAGAAGAATGGATAAGTGAGCTGGAAGACAGAATGGTGGAAATCACTGCCGCAGAACAGAATAAAGAAAAAAGAATGAAAAGAATGGGGACAGCCTAAGAGACTTCTGGGACAACATTAAATGCACCAACATTTGCATTTTAGGAGTCCCAGAAGGAGAAGAGAGTCAGAAAGGGCCTGAGAAAATATGTGAAGAGATAATAGCCGAAAACTTCCCTAACATGGGAAAGGAAACAGTCATCCAAGTTCAGGAAGCGCAGAGAGTCTCATACAGGATAAATGCAAGGAGGAACCTGCCAAGATACATATTAACACATTACTGACCAGGGGATTTTTGCAGAAACTAACGCTGGTGGCCGGCAATTTGTTATGTAAGTGAATATGGAAACACTACTAGCATTTAAGTAAATATTGACAACTTTTTTTTTGCACTTAATGTATTTACTTGAAACTTTGTACATGTCTTACTAAAGCATTCTAATATTTTGTTAGAGTGCGATAGGCAGTATAGCAGGCACCTCTGTGCAGGGGAACAGAACATCTATTACAAACATACTGTGTTTCACTGTGCTTTCCCCTGAAAGAGCAGATGCTACACTTTCTGGTGGCACTTTTTTTTAGTCCTGTGGGTATTATTTCCTCTAGAATATGTTTTTATTTTACCTGATAGTTGACAAGGTGGATCTTTGCAGGGGACTCTTTTAGAAACTCCACATGAAGGACCAGGTGCGGGATTGCCACTACGTTCACCAGAATGGTCAGTTACCCATTCTCAAGCTAATAAAAATTACTTGTAAGTCATTTTATTCTGTGCATTAAGGCTACAATAAATTTTAAACACATTGAATAAACCGCAATTACTCAAAAGAAACCCAGTTTCTTATACCATTTTCGAGTTTTCCAGAGGACACTGAAGTTTGACAGATTTGATCAGATCAATCAACTCCTTTCATATATTTATTATACTCTATATACAAGTGGGCTTAGTTATCTGATAGCCAGTCCTCCTGTCTTATTTTCCTGTAGATGCTATTGAGGCGTCATGAATAGTTGTCACCATGTGAACTAGCCTCGTCTTTCCATATAAGAAGAATCACTTCTCCCCTCTGTAGATTTTTAGATTTCTCCTTTAATTGGTTTAATAGACCACGATTCTCTCTTATAGTCCCACAAACTCTGGTTTTATTTCTCAACAAGATTTCAGATGTGGACACAGCTGTAATAACTGTCTTTGTAGATGTAGTGCCATGAACCAAGATAAGGTTATAGGACCAATAATATTGTTTCTTGTAGTTTCTTTCCTTCACCCCCGTAAATCTGAATGCTGCATGTATATCCAGTTTCACTTTCACTAACCATGCTGACCAAAATTCAATATTTTGTAAGTTTTCTGGGATTATACGTTTTGAATCTGAGTTGTCCTCTCCACTTTATCTTTGCCTCCTCAAACGATTGCTCTTGTTTGGGTACATAGATCGATTGAAATTTTTGTAGAAAATAATCCAAAAGAGATTTAACTTTTGAAATTCTGTCTGCAGGACATGGAGTTTCCAAGTTATCGTTAAAGTGAAGAAATGTCATTATTTGTTTGAACCTTCTTCTCGTCATAATCTTTGGAAAGATAGGTGTTTCAAGTAAGGGATCAGTCGACCAATATTCTTTCCAGTGTGACTTTCTTATTTGTTCCATCAAAATTATTAATCCAAGAAACTTCTTCATGTCACTATTGCTTACTTACATCAGTCCATTTTAAAGCCTTATAATACTTTTTATATGATTTTTAAAGTCTTATAATACTTTTTATACGATTTTTCATTCTGTTGGTGATACAACTTTGTTTGAAAAGCAACCAACTTGAAAAAGTCGTTACCAAAAATTAATTCTGCTATTTCACTAACACTTTGTGGGTTATTACATTCAATAGTTACAGCTGACACACCCGTAAAGTCTTCTAATTTTTGTGAAATGTTGCCTTCAACCCACTCTTCTGTAGAAGCAAAGAAGCATTCTCCAGCACTGTGAGTTTCATTTTCACTTTCTGTATCAGAATCAATCACTAAGGCTTTTTGTCTTTTTGTTGGTCTAACATTCACATCTTCTGAATCAGAACTATATTCTGAAGAACTATCATCTTCTGAGACACTAGTATATATGTCACTAGAACAATCAGAGAAAGTATCTGCATAAAATTCACTGAAAAATTCTTCACTCAAAATTTCATGATGCATAATTTTTGAAGATTTTATGATAATAAACTTGCATTTATAATTTACACAAGGTTGGAACAAAAACCTAATGGAGCAAAACGTGAATGGTAATGACAATCGCAAGTTGTATAATGAACCCTTGATCAATTTTAAGCCCTAACAACTTCACACGGTGATATTAATTGTATCACTTTCTAAAAACGTACTGATACATCTCTGGTCAATAACGTTCAGGTAACAAAAGATGTATTAATACATCGCTGGTCAATAAGTTGTTAATCAAATTGACAAAAATTAAAGACAGAGAAAATATTAAAAGCAACAAGGGAAAAGCAACAAATAACATACAAGGGAATCCCCATAAGGTTATCAGCTGATTTTTCAGCAAACTCTGAGGCCAGAAGGGAGTGGCAAGATATACTTAAAGTGATAAAAGGGAAAAACCTACCACCAAGAATACTCTACCCAGCAAGGCTCTCATTCCAATTCAATGGAGAAATCAAAAGGTTTACAGACGAGCAAAAGTTAAAAGAATTCAGCACCACCAAACCAGCTTTACAACAAATGCTAAAGGAACTTCTCTAGGGGGAAAAGAAAAGCCCATGACAAGAAAAGAGAAAATTAAAAGTGGGAAAATTAACTGGTAAAGGCAAACATACAGTAAAGGTAGGAAATCATCCATACACAAATATGATATCAAAATCAACAATCATGAGGACAGTACAAATGCAGGATATTGGAAATGCATTTGAAATTAAGAGACCAGCAACTTAAAACAATATTGTATATATAGAGACTGCTATATCAAAACCTCATGATAACCACAAACCAAAAATCTACAATACATATACAGACAAAAAAGGAAAAGGAATCCAAATACAACATTAAAGATAATCAAATCACAAGAAAAGAGAACAAAAGAGGAAGGGAAGAAAAAAGACCTATGAAAACAATCCCAAAATAATTAACAAAATGGCAATAAGAAAATACATATTGGTAATTATCTTAAATGTAAATGGATTAAAGGCTCCAACCAAAAGACACAGACTGGCTGAATGGATACAGAAACAAGACCCATATATATACTGTCTAAAACAGACCCACTTCAGACCTAGGGACACATACAGACTGAAAGATATTCCATGCAAGTGGAAATTAAAACAAAGCTGTAGTAGCAATACTCATATCAGACAAAATAGACTTTAAAATAAAGACTGTTACCAGAGACAAAGAAGGACACTACATAATGATCAAGGGAGCAATCCAAGAAGATATAACAATTGTAAATATACATGCACCCAGCATAGGAGCACCTCAGTATATAAGGCAATGCTAACAGCCATAAAAGGAGAAATCTACAGTAACACAATAAGAGTGGGGGACTTTAACACTTCACTTACATCAGTGGACAGATCATCCAGACAGAAAGTCAATGAGGAAACACAGGCCTTAAATTGCACATTATACCAAATGTACTTAATTGATATTTATAGAACATTCCACCCGAAAGCAGCAGAATACACATTCTTCTCAAGTACACGCAGAACATGCTTCAGGATAGATCATATCATGGGCCATAAAGAAAGCCTCAATAATCTAAGAAAACTGAAAATATATCAAGCATCTTTTCTAACCACAACACTATGAGATTAGAAATCAACTACGAGAAAAAAACTGTAAAAACCACAAACACGAGAGTGGCATGGACATATACACACTACCAAATGTAAAATAGATAGCTAGTGGGAAGCAGCCATAGCACAGGGAGATCAGATCGGTGCTTTGTGTCCACCTAGAGGGGTGGGAGGGAGATGCAAGAGAGAGGAGATATGGGGATATATGTATACATATAGCTGATTCACTGTGTTATACAGCAGAAACTAACACACCACTGTAAAGCAATTATACTTCAATAAAGATATTTTTTTATAAAAGACATGCCACCTTTTTGATCTATGTACTCAACCAGCAAACAAAAACATGAGAGGTACATTCATCTAGCTGATAGGCTTCTGCAGTATATCCTCAAGCCAGTAGGATCTGTGCCCTGCAGAACAATGTAGTCAGTATGTCTATAGGCCCTGATAAGCTTGAAAAATTATCCATACATTTTCTACATACAAGACTAACCAGAGCCAAGGGGAAAATCGTGTCCCTATTTTGGTATTATCTGTCTGATAAGTTTAAATGGGAAAAATGCTTTTCAATTTTTTCCATAGTCATTGAAACTGATATTTTAATCTAAATAGTAACCTTAACATCAGTGTGACATTCCAGAGCTACTCTCTCATGTAGTTTTAATTTTCCCCCCACTTTGGAGAAATGACCTTGCACTACTGTGTTAAAAAGTAAATAGCTGCTTCAATATTTACATCAAAGGGTTTGCTCAATATATTTCAGTATAATAATTACAAACAAGAAGAGAATGCAATTTTGCATATCATAAGTGTCTTCTGAAAGTCATTAAAAATCCTGTATCAATCTAGACACTGATTATGTCCATTGTCTCTTTTATGTAATATTTAATTTATTTTCACAGAAATGCCTCAGGTGAATACAACTCTTTCCAGCTTGAGGTTTGTATTTTGGGAAATAATTCATGGAGTTCAATGCTTCCAACTTTGATAGATTTATTGTCATGGCAGTGCCAAACATCTTTTTCTGATACTTGCTTACACATAGAGACTCAATGGGCCAAGTGATGAGAAGCAGTTTAGTGCAGGTGCTTGTCCTAGTTTACACATATTTGGTATTGAACTCCTGGTAATAATGTTTACTTGCATGATGCATTATTGTTTTCATAGAGCTACCATATCCATTTCTCTTTGTTACAGGCCTGTGACTGTAATTTCTGAATCACTCCAAAAGGTGTCCTGCTTGAGAACGTGTGAACTATCACTCCTGCTAGAACTGCATATCTTTGGACATTGTATTGCTTCTAGGTAAAATAATAGGGAGAGAAGATATGCTCAGGTGTAAGAATTGAGGAAATATGTTTCACTTAACAAAGATCTCATCAGCAGTCCAGTGGAAATCAGTGATTACATTTAGTGAAAAGTTCTTCCCCAGGTGGAGCTTCTGGACCTAATGAAGGTGGAGGTAGTTTTCACTCCTTACTTTTTCTCAGAGAAAGGAGAACCATTATTCCTTGCAATGATGTGAGGAAAGAACAGTGGGAGCTCTGCTCTCCTACAATGAGTCCACCATGCAGAACCCGGGTAGGTTCAGTATGTTAATCTATATGTGTCATTCCTTTGTTGAGGAGAGGTCAAGGATTTCCCTTTGCCTGCAGAGTAAGTAATATTTATGGTTCTTCGCATGGCCCATAAAAAAATCCTAAAGATGCTACCAGAAAACTACTAGAGGAATCAATGAATTCGGTAAAGTTGCAGAATACAAAATTAATACAGAAATCTGTTGCATTTCTATACACTAACAACAAAAAATCAGCAAGAGAAATTAAGGAAATGATCCCATTTACTATCATATCAAAAAGAATAAAATACCTAGTAATAAACCTACCTAAGCAAAAGACCTGTACTCCTAAAACTATATGATGCTGATGAAAGAAATCAAAGATGACACAAACAGATAAAAAGATATACCATGTTCTTGAGTTGGAAGAATCAATATTGTCAAAACGACTATACTACCCAAGGTAATCTACCGATTCAATGCAATCCCTATCAAATTACCAATGGCATTTTTTGCAGATCTAGAACAAAAAAAAATCTTAAAGTTTGCATGGAAACACAAAAGACCCTGAATAGCTAAAGCAATCCTGAGAAATAAAAATGGAGCTTGAGGAATCAGGCTCCCTGACTTCAGACTACAACTATAAAGCTACAGTAATCAAAACAGTATGGTACTGGCACAAAGATAGACTTATAGATCAATGGAACAGGATAGAAAGCCCAGAAATATACCCACCCACCCATGGTCAATCAATCTATGACAAAGAAAGCAAGATTATACAGTAGAGAAAGGACAGTCTCTTCAATAAGTGGTGCTGGGAAAACTGGACAGCTACATGTAAAAGAATGAAATTAGAACATTCCCTAACACCATACACAAAAATAAATTCAAAATCGATTAGAGACCTAAATGTAAGACCGGATACTATAAAACTCTTAGAGGAAAACGTAGGCGGAACAGTATTTGACATAACTCACAGCAATATCTTTTTGGATCCACCTCCTAGAGTAATGAAAATAAAAACAAACAAATGGGATCTAATTAAACTTAAAAGCTTTTGCACAGCAAAGAAAACCACAAGCAAAACAAAAAGACAACCCTCTGAATGGGAGAAAATATTTGCAAATGATGTGACCAACAAGGGACTGATCTCCAAAATGTATTATATAAACAGCTCATGCAGGTCAATATCAAAAAAACAAACAACCCAATCAGAAAATGGGCAGAAGACCTAAAGAGACATTTCTCCATAGAAGACATACAGATGGCCAAAAAGCACAAGATGCTCAACATCACTAATTATTAGAGAAATGTAAATCAAAACTATAATGAGGTACCACCTCACACTTATCAGAACGGCCATCATCAAAAAGACTACAAACAATAAATACTGTAAAGGGTGTGGAGAAAAGTGAACCCTCCTACACTGTTGGTGGGAATGTAAATTGGTATGGCCACTACAGAGAACAGTATGGAGGTTCTTTAAAAAACTAAAAATAGAGCCACCAGATGATCCAGCAAACCCATTCCTGGGCATATATCCAGAGAAAACCATACTTTGAAAAGATACATGCAACCCAATGTTCACTGCAGCACTATTTACAATAGCCAGGACACAGAAGCAACCTAAATGTTCATCGACAGATGAATGGATAAAGAAGATGTGGTATATATATACAGTGGATTATTACTCAGCCATAAAAAAAGAATGAAATAATGTCATTTGCAGCAACATGGATGGACCTAGACATTATCATACTAAGTGAGGTAAGTCAGACAGAGAAAGACAAATATCATATGATAGCACTTATAGTGGAATCTAAAAAAATGATACAAATGAACTTATTTACAAAACAGAAACAGACTAGCAGACTTAGAAAACAAACTATGGTTACCAAAGGGGAAAGGTTGGCGGGGGTGGGGGGCTAGGGATAAATTAGGAGGTTGGGATTAACATATACACACTGCTATATAAAATAGATAACCAACAAGGACCTACTGTATAGCACATGAACTTATTTATAAAACAGAAACAGACTAGCAGACTTAGAAAACAAACTATGGTTACCAAAGGGGAAAGGTTGTTGGGGTGGGGGAGGCTAGGGATAAATTAGGAAGTTGGGATTAACATATACACACTACTATATATAAAATAGATAATCAACAAGGACCTGCTGCATAGCACAGGGAACTCTATTCAACACTCTGTAATAAACTATATGGGAAAAGACTCTGAAAAAGAATAGACATATGTATAACTAAATCACTTTTCTGTACACCTGAAACTAACATAACATTGTAAATCAAATATACTCCAACATAAAAAATAAAAACATATATATAAAAACCAGAAGTAAACATTTTAATTAATTAATTTTTTAAAAAGCAAATTTAGGAAGACATCTCCAGAGAAATTGATACGTGTAAATTAGGGTGGTGAATCAACTTTTTTTAAATGATAAAATTTCCTTAAATAGTTTTTGGTCATATGTGCTTAACAAATTTAAATATATAAAAAATAAATAACAGTTTAAATAGGTTTTTTTTTTTTTTTTTTTTTTTTTTTGCGGTATGCGGGCCTCTCACTGTTGTGGCCTCTCCCATTGCGGAGCACAGGCTCCGGACGCGCAGGCCTAGCGGCCATGGCTCACGGGCTTAGTTGCTCCGCGGCATGTGGGATCTTCCCGGACCAGGGCACGAACCCGTGTCTCCTGCATCGGCAGGCGGATTCTCAACCACTGCGCCACCAGGGAAGCCCTAAATAGGTTTTTTAAAAAGGTATAATACATAACCATTTCTAATCCCACAGCATTCTGAGGACTGATTATTATTCACAAATGAATTAAAGATACAATTCTTGCTTGTCTTATAAATTATTTTTACAACAATAAAATGTCTCCCACTTCAAACACTGAAGCAAAGCCCAAGTTACCAGTGATACAAATAATATGAAGAATTTCCCTAATCTGTGTCTACAGATTACAGGCATACCACTCTCCAAACTGAACTGAAGTGGGAATAGCAAGCAGAGAAAAGCAGTAGAATGAGGACATGTTTAGTAGTTCTAATTAATCTGTAACTGCCAAACAGTAATATTAAGTATTAGCACAAGATATAATTTTATTTATAGCAGATTTACCTAACTAATTATATTTTCCTAAAGCTCATATTAAAATCAACATCACTTATCTGATGTATCTGTATCAGGATGTAGAGGAAAATTAAGAGGATAAACCTTTACTACAGATAATCTAAAGCTGAGGTATTTTAAACAAAGCTATTCAAATTTGACTATACTTTATTTGGTAATTCAAGTGTAGAGGGGGGAAAAACCTACCCATTTCTGCCATTAGTCTGGCAGAAGAGAAGACTCTAATAACCTCACCTCTTTAAGGTACCGAACCAGGCGACAGAGGGAGCTCACGAGCGACAGGGTGAAGCCGGTGAGACCCTGACTGTTCTGGAGCCCCCGGACCTCGCGTCCTGTCCACCGCTCATATTCTTCCATTTCATGTTCCACTTCATGTATCATGTGTTTGAGGACATCTAGGCTGGGGTTACTGCTATTCGGTAAGTCTGTGGAGGCTGTGCTGGCTGATAACATGCTATTCTTCTGTTTGGAAGGAGCACGCAAATCTGGTTTTCTTTTCACTGATAATGACAGAAGTCATTCTATGTTAAGACTGGGAAAAATTACACTAGAAAAACGTTTGACTGTTGTTCACAATTTATAAAAGGTTTTTAATCGAAGTTATCATCATTTTCTCATAAAGAATCTATACTGTTTGAACCAGATTTACACTATCTGTAATGAATGGATGAGAACCATCCTTCTAGAGTTACATGGAATAAAAGGAAGCATTGCCTGGCTACCATTCAACAAACTCTTACTTAGTAGGATCCAACTGGATGAGTTTAAGGGAAAAGACATGCACTAATAAACTAAGATAGCTGTGTCAAGTTACATGTTTAATAACCCACTTTGTCAATTAAGAGACTGAACCTTTATTTAGCAGCTGTTTTTGCTTCCTTGAGTTCAGCACTTGTCTCACTACATAGCTTGAGTCTAGAGTCTCAGTAGATTCTTCGAGTTGAAGCCTTGTATGTATTCTCTTAACAGCATTGGTAGCATTCAGAGCAGCTAAAAGGGAGAAGTTTTCCAAGAATATCTCAAGTGAACAATAACAAAAAAATTTTAAGCATGTCAATTGACAGGTCAATGAGTATTTACTCAACCAGGCTAAGACAGTCAAAACTCAAGTAACATTCCTTTAAAAAATTACTGTGCTTAAGAAAGAACATAGCTGTGATGAAGTGAGAGAGTGGCATGGACATATATACACTACCAAATGTAAAACAGATAGCTAGTGGGAAGCAGTCGCTTAGCACAGGGAGATCAGCTCAGTGCTTTGTGACCACCTAGAGGGGTGGGATAGGGAGGGTGGGAGGCAGATGCAAGAGAGAGGAGATATGGGGATATATGTATACGTATAGCTGATTCACTTTGTTATACAGCAGAAACTAACACACCATCGTAAAACAGTTATACTCCAATAAAGATGTAAAAAAAAAAAAAGAAAGAACATAATAAAGTAAGCTACTACTCTGGGAGAACTAATACGGTCAGGAACCAAACCTTTTTGTTCTCCTGATGGAGAAGCAGATGATGGAGTTCCTGAAGAGGTTGTTATTTGTGATTGTGTTGCTACTTTCTCCTGAATATCAGTCCATAGTTTATTAATTAACTCAGAATTATCTTCCTTTATTTGGTGGAGAAACCTACAAATTATGAGACAACAAGCTATATTAGAATTAATAAGTACTATCATTTAACTTGTTCAACTGTTTACACGTTTGATTTGAAGAAACTTTTAATAATTCATAATCAAAGAGAAATACGTTTTGCTTTAACTTATAAGATAAAAATCTAAAATGCCAGTCTTCTCGGTGTTAGAAGGAATCATTCCATCTCCCTCCCAGTTTCCTAGCTACGTTGGCTCCTAAACCAGGAGTGATTTGCCCTTTCTGAAGTTTTGTTCTATAGGTTATGTCCTCCTCTCTCTTTCTCTAGACAAAGTACATGGTTTCTATGAAGGAGCTTGTCCTCAGAGCACAGTCTCTGCTCATCACTCAAGTAAAGTGACTGGAGCAGACTCTGCCCCTGTGTTTCAGGGAGGCGGGAAGAGGGAATGAGAAGAAAAGCTACAGTGTAGGGGGTGAGAGAGATAAGCCTTTTGCTGTAATCATCTTTATCACTGACTGATAAAGCTGATTTTTCAATCTCCAGTTGTCTGATTTCTTTGTCTATTCCCCAACTAGACTAATATTTAAAAGAGGTAGAGGGTCTAAAAGTGGAAACAACCCAAATGTCCACCAGCTGATGAATGGATAAGTAAAATGTGCTCTATCCACACAAAAGAATATTATTCAGCCATAAAAAGAATGAAGTGCTAACATGTTACAATATGGATAAATCTTAAAAACATGTGACAGACCCCAGACACAAAATATCACATACTGCATGATTCTATATAGAGGAAATATCCAAATAGGCAAATCTACAGAGATTTAAAACCAAAACAAAAACAAAAAAACCCAGATTCATCTAACAAATTAGACTGGGCTGAAAGGCTTGGGAGAAAATGGGGTCTGACTATTAAAGAGTATGGGCTTCTTTGAGGGTAATGAAAATGTTTTGAAATTGACTGTAGGTTGCACAATTCAATGAATATACTAAAAATCTAAAGATCTTTGAATATTATTATTTAAATGGGTAGAGTGTATGGTATGTGAACTATAAATCAATAAAACTGTTATGGGAAAACAACAACAACGACAGAGGAAAGGGGAAATCTTATTTAGTGGCTCTACAAACCTCAACCTAGAGGAGTTGCTTTCAAGTAACCTGTGGACAGCACATTGAACACTAGCTGCTATAAAGTTTAGTTAACAAAAGGTTGTAATGTGGTCCATTCACATTATGGCTAGTTATCAAAGCATCAGAAAGACTCCTCTGTAAGACAGTGTAAGTTAGGTCTAAGTCCAACCTTCAGGATAAGTCCTAAGAAAAGTGTCATAATGAGATTTCTGCACAAGTTGGGAAAATCCAAACCAGTTTGGACTCCCATTACCATCTCTAATGTTTATACTTGTAAGAATTAGGTTATATCAAATAACAACAACAAAATAAGACAATACTATCTATGGTAGGCTTAAGAATGGCCCTCCAAAAGATATTCATAACCTAATCCCTGGAACTTGTGAATGTTACCTTATCTGACTAAAAAGGGACTTCGCAGACGTGATTAAGTTAAGGGTCTTGAAATAGGGAGATGATCCTGGACTATCCAAGTGGGCCCTGAATGCAATAATATGCATCCTTAAGAGAGAAGCAGAGGGAGGTTTTGACACACACAAGTGGAGAAGGTGATGTGAGGGTGGAGGCAGAGGCTGGAGCGATGTGGACACAAGCCAAAAACACACCATCAGCCAGCAGAAGCTCGAAGAGGCAAGGCGCAGATTATAACTTAGAGTATCCAGAGGGAATGTGGCAATACCAACACCTTCATTTCAGTCTAGTGAAACTGATTAAGGATTTCTGGCCTCTAGAACTGTGAGAGAATAAATTTCTGTTGTTTGAAGCCACCAAATTTGTAGAAAGTTGTTAACACAGCCCCAGAAAATTAATACAGATTTTGGTACTTGGATATGGGGTGCTTATGTAATACCTAAAAATGTGAAAGTAGCTTTGGAATTGGATAATGGGTAAAGGCTGGAATAATTTTTAGGTGAATGATAGAAAAAGCCTGATTGCCTTAAAAAGACTACTGATAAAAATATGAATGTTAAGGACTCTTCCAGTGAAGCCTCAAGAGGAAGTGAGGAGCATGGTAGAGAAAGCCTATATTATCATAGAAAATAACATATCATCATAAATAGAATGTTGGTAGAAATATGAATATTAAAGGAGCTTCTGGTAAGGATTCAGAAGGAAATGAGGAACATGTTATTGGAAACTGGAAAAAAGGCAATCCTTACCATAAAGTGGCAGAAAACTTAGCTGAGTTGTGTGGGAAGCAGAATTTGTAAGCAATGAAACTGGATATTTAGCTGTCAGAGTTTACAAGGAAAGTACTGAATGTGCAGCCTGCTTTCTTCTTGCTGCTCACAGTGAAATGCAAGAGGAAAGAGATAAATTGAAAGAAGAACTGTTAAGCAAAAAGGAACCAGGACTTGATTTGAGAAATTCTCACTCTTCAGATTGCAAAAGATGCTCAAATTAGGAGTCACTGTTACGAAAGCAGGCTCTGGAGAGAAGGACAAGTGTACGGCTGGATAATTTTTTGCTACTTCTAAAGAGGTGAGGCATGTGACTCCTGGATCCCCCCCCACACAATGATCTCAGCAGAAGCCAACAACAAAGATGGGATTATCCAGGAAAGATCAATAGAGGAGCTCTCATCTAAAGTCATGCTTTCCCATGACATACACAGGAGACCCATAAGATCTTTGGACAATGTTATACCATCAGAAATACTACAAGCTGGTACTGAAAGGGACAGAGATAGGATGAAATGAAGGAAGGGTGTCAAACTCCTAAAATTCTCCAGATAGTAAACAGGCTGATAAAATTACTCAGGGGAAAAGATGGGCTTCAGAAAAAAAGGAATAATGATTTCAAAGCCAGGGCTGCAGGTATAGAGACTAGATCCACGGACACAGAGTCCAAGGCCAGAGCCACAGGCACAGAGAATTGAACCATGGACCCAAAGGGTGAAGTGTCAAGCCACAGAGGATTATTACCAGGCCTTGAAACCTAATAAAATTTGCCCTGCAGGGTTGGGACTGGTGACTCATTTCTTCCTTTGATTTTCTCCTGTTTCAAATGGGGATGTCTATAATTATTATCCTATGTCTGTTCCATCATTGTATTTTAAAAGCAGATAACTTGTTTTCTAGTTTCACAGGACCACAGATGGAGAAGAGTATTGGCCCAGGGTGTATCATATCCAGAGTTTTACCCATTTCTGACTTAGATGATTAGATTCGGTTTGAGTTTATGTTTAGATGAGATTTTGAACTTGAGTTGATGATGAGACATTGGAGGATATTGGAATGGGGTGAATGTAAATTTTGCATGTGGGCCAGTGCATGGACTGTGTAGGCTAAATTATGGTCCCTAAAGATATGTCCATGCTCTAATCCCTGGAATCTGAAAGTGGCCAAAAATGGGTCTTTGCAGATGTGATTAAGTGAAAGATCTTGAGATGGTGAGATTATCCTCTGTGGGCCCTAAATGCAATCATGTATATTCTTATAAAAGAGAAACAGAGGTAGATTTTCTCTCTCTGTCTCTCTCTCTCTCTCTCTCTCACACACACACACACACACACACACACAGGAGGTGATGTGAAGACAGAGGCAGAGACTCAAGTGATGTAGCCACAAGCCAAGAAAGACCAAGAGCCATCAAAAGCTGGAAGAGGAAAGGAACAGATTTTCTTCTAGAGACTCTGGAGGGAGTGTGGCCCTATCAACACCTTGATTTTGGTCTAGTGAAACTGATTTCAGATTTCTGGCCTCCAGAAGTGTGAGAAAATAAATTTCTATTGTTTTAAGCCACCAAGTTTGTAATAATTTGTTATAGCAACTCCAGGAAACATACTACCTTGAATTTGGCAACTTTCAGTTTAGAAACTTAAAATACTTTATAGGTATTATTAGGTCGGCCAAAAAGTTCGTTCAGATTAAGATGTTATGGAAAAACCCAAGTGAACTTTTTGGTCAACTCAATATTTTTGAAATATGATGGGAAGAAAAAGAAATTACTTTAAAGTATTTATCTCCATCTGAAGACAATAATCTCCTTTAGATCTAGAACTCAATTTTACTTATTTTATTTACTTTGGGCATTGATTCACATGCAAGCTCCTTCCATTTCCACTGATAACCACTTATGAGCATCAATTCTATTTTATGGCAGCATCTATCACAACAGTATTTTAATGACTTTATTTCATAGACAACTTAGGAATATCAGCATCTCTAATTTATAGCCCTAACATACAAACCACATCCAAAGGAAGCTACCCAAGCCTACTGGAAAGAGCAATTTTCCTTATCATTCAGTTTTTTTGTTTGTTTGTTTGTTTGTTTTTGAGGTACATGGGCCTCTCACTGTTGTGGCCTCTCCTGTTGAGGAGCACAAGCTCCGGACACACAGGCTCAGCGGCCATGGCTCACAGGCCCAGCCGCTCCGTGGCATGTGGGATCTTTCTGGACCGGGGCACGAACCCGTGTCCCCTGCATCGGCAGGCAGACTCTCAACCACTGTGACACCAGGGAAGCCCTGTCATTCAGTTTTTGCCACTAGAGGTTTATTCCTCTCAATTCTTTCTCCCTTTTTTCCTATGATGCTCTAACATCACCTTTCCCTCTCCCCAGCCTATACACAAAGATCTACAGAGGAAGTAGGTATTGATAACGGTTAAAGTGAGAGAAGTGCTTGCAATCACTGTTTCCTCACTTGGAATGTACTGACCCCCGAAAAACAGCAATGACTCAGTACAGGCTTTTGAGGGTTGGGTCAGGAACATATTTATCATGTATAATATTATTGCTATGAGAAATCAATTCATTGCTCAGAGGAACTCACAGAAATTTTCAAACCAGAAGGCACCTTAAAAATCATATGTTCTACCCCCCTCATATTTCACAAGTGAGGAAATAAAGACCCACAGATTATCTAATTAGTAAGTAACCAAAGGCTTAGTCCCCAGATTCCAAGTCTAATACATCTTCTAATACCTCATGCCCAGCAGTCAATAAGTAATATTTTGAGACATAAGGTATTCACAAGTTGGAAATTGCCTTTTCAAACAACTAATGAGATAAAACTAAACTTAACCTACCAAATGAAAAAAATTATTTGATTCAAGTGTAAAGGATAAAAGTAATTCTGTACAAGATTAGTTATATTTAGGTTTTGAAAGAAAAAGTACTTAAAAGACAACACATATTTCCAGGTATTTCTAACAAAGTGGTGACCAGCTAAATTTGAATTACTCTACACATCCTCCAAAAAACTATACAGTGAAACAAGAAAAGCAAATAAAACAGCATATAACCCATACCTTCTATCTTATTGGACAACAGAGAGTACTACTAACTTCAAACTACCTGTAGGTAGAAAAATAAGCATCAAATTTCAGCAAAGATATTTCTTTAGCTCCTGTAGGAAGTCTTTGCAAAGAATGGGGGCAGTTCAAAATGACTGCACAGAAAAAAGGAAAGCTGAGAACCTAATGGTGACAAAAATCACCTCTAGAAAGAAAAAGTCCACTCTAAGTACACAAATACTTAAAAAAAACAAACAAAAAAAACCCCAAGGCAATCATAACACCACCAAGAAGTTTGTAGAACCCAAGGTGGTAGTCTTGGGATGGCGTCACTTCTTAAGGAGAAGAGAGTGAACAAGAAGGGAGAGGTACCCTTTGGAGGCTGAGTGCTAAAGGAGAAAAGATGCAAAAGTCCTTCAAGACAAACAAGAACCATGATATTGGAGGACAAGCCAACTTTAACCCACCAACACTTTAAAAAAACAAAAAAAAAAAGGCTTTAAATAAGCTGTGCCTCATCATAATTGAGAGAAGAATCACCTAAAACTCCCAACCCTCTCCACAAAATGTACAGTATAACAAAGGCAGTATATCAAAACAGAAAACTAAAATTGAAATATTTCAACTAATGAAAATTCCTGCCCCCAACATGCAAAAAAAAGAAGAAAACTATAACATAATACTTGAAACAGAATTAAATATACTTTAAAAAGCATTTCTTGAATCAGAAATTCTAAAACTAAGTCCAGAAACGGACAGAGAACAGGAAGGAATAAAATAAGAATTGATTAAACTGAAGAAAGAAATCAAAGAAAAAGAAAAATTATGTTAGAAATAAAGATTAAATTACAATGTGTCCATTGGAGAATTGTTAAACAAACATTTAATAAGCAACATTAAAGAATTACAGAAAAACAACAAAAAGAATAAAAATAAGATTAAGAAGAATACAAAGGGTTAAAGAGAAAGTGCTTGAAATGGAAAACAGGAAAAATCTTTTGTGTATATAAAAGGAATCTCTGAAAAAGAAAAAGAAAACAGTGATTTAGAACTAATATTTAAAACTATAATCCAAGAAAACTTTGCAGACCAAAAAAAAGAGAGAGAACTGAATATATATATAATATATATAGGAAAAGGCATATATATATGTATGTATATATATATATAATATAGGAAAGGGCCAACTGTGTTGGCAAAGGAAAAATTGACCTAGAAAGGTAAACTCCAAGACATAGCTTAGCAATATTTAAATTTTAAAGATAAAGGAAATCAAGTCACTAGATAAAAATGCCAAATTATTTATAAGGGCAAGAAAATTATCCTAGCATCAGACTTCCCAAAAGCAACATTCAAAGCAAACAAAGAATGGAGCAGCATTTTCAAGAAAGTTAAGAAAACAAAACAGAAACGAAAGATTTTATATCCAGCCAAGATGTCCTTCAAATATCAAAGCCATACAAAAACTTCTAAACTTTCAAAAACTCAGGGAATACTGTAATCACAAGCCCTACAACATGAGCTTTGTCTAACTGAGAGAATCAACCAAGAGTTAACTAGGGAAACATCATAAAAGGACTGATGATGAGCATTTAATATATTTAATTATAGCTCTAAGACTAAAACAAAAATGGAGATACAAGAGGAAAAAAATATGTAAATGTTCTGTGTTCTGTTAAAGGAAAAAAAATGCAGCTAAAAAAATGGGGATGAAGATGGAGAGAAAAGAAGGGAAAAAATGGGAATGCAGCATAATTCACTTGCAGCATAGGCAATAGGTAGAAGTCAAAAAGACCACTGAAAACCAACCTGACAGTGAAAGGTTGAGTAAGAAAACAGGGAACTAAAGGCTCTATAAAAGGTTGATATAAAGAAATAAGCAACTAGAACAAAAATTACAAATTTCCTAAATACCAAAGAAATTTTTAAAAAGAACAGAGAGGGCTTCCCTGGTGGCACAGTGGTTGAGAGTCTGCCTGCTAATGCAGGGGACACGGGTTTGAGCCCTGGTCTGGGAGGATCCCACATGCCGCGGAGCGGCTGGACCCGTGAGCCACAACTGCTGAGCCTGCACGTCTGGAGCCTGTGCTCCGCAACAGGAGAGGCCGCGATAGTGAGAGGCCCGCGCACCGCAATGAAGAGTGGCCCCTGCTTACCGCAACTAGAGGAAAAGCCCTCGCACAGAAACGAAGACCCAACACAGCCATAAATAAAATAAATTTAAAAATAAAATAAATTTAAAATTTAAAAATTTAAAATTTAAAAATTTAAAAATAAATTTAAAAATAAAATAAAATAAAATAAAATAAAAAGAACAGAGAAAACATCTCACATAGAGAAGGAAAACTGTAAAGTATAATACACATAGTACCATAAAATAATATGACAAAGTTGACAGCAAACATATCAACCGTATCAATACATGTTACAAGCTTACTTCACCAGTGTAAAAAAAAGCTGATTTTCAAATTGGCTAAGAAGGCAAGATCCAATTCTATGTATTTTTTTTTTGGTCATGCTGTGCAGCATGCAGGATCTTAGCTCCCCGACCAGGGATAGAACCCACGTCCCCTGCTGTGGAAGCACAGAGTATTAACCACTGGACCACCAGGGAAATCCCCAATTCTACGTTATATACAAGAGACACACCTAGTACACAATAATTCAGAAAGGCTAAAAATAAAAGAATGAGCAAAGATGATCCAAGCAATTAGAAACAAGAAAAAAGCAGGTTTTATTCCTGTTACCAAAGTACAATTGAAGCCAAGAGGCACTAAATGTGACACTTTTATAATGCTAAAAGCCGTAATTCACAATGAAGATATAACCCACAATGGATATCCATGTATCAAAAAACACAATAACCATCTTTATAAAGATGGAGGTATTTTAACTCCAAACAGAATTACATATACAACATCAAATGCAAAGAAACAAATAGTAATAGCAAAAGACTTTAAAACACTACTCTCAATATAAGATAATGGCAAAAATAAATAAGGATACAGAAGAAGTAAACAACATAATCAATGAGGTGGACCTTATGGATATACATATAGAACTTTGTACCTTGTTAATAAAGAATACACCTTCTTTTCATGCACAGACATGGGACATTCACAAAAATTTTATATTTGGTCACAAAAAAAAATCATTAAGTTCCACAAGTATAAATATTACAAACCATACTCTGGATGCAATACAACTAAAAATAACTGTACAAGAAAACCAAGAGGCTCTTCTATCTGGAAACTTAAAAATGAAAGAAAACAACAACAAAAAATAACTATTAAATAACTCTTACATAAAAGGGCAAATATAAACTGAAATTATCTAATTTCTAAAATAACAAAACACTACATATTCAGATGTGTAGTACACATTTAAGGCAGTGATCATGGAAAAATTCAAAACCTTAAATATGTTTATCAATTAAAATAAAAGAATGAAAATAAATGTATTAAAATCTAAACTCAAAAAGCTTAAAAAAAAAACAGAAAACAAAAGAAAGCAGAAGGAAGAAAATAAAAATAAAAGCAAAAATTGATGAGGGAGATGGGCTTCTTGAGTGGCGCAGTGGTTAAGAATCTGCCTGCCAGTGAAGAGGACACTGGTTCAAGCCTTGGTCTGGGAAGATCCCACGTGCCACAGAGCAACTAAGCCCGTGTGCCACAACTACCGAGCCTGCACTCTAGAGCCCATGAGCCACAACTACTGAGCCCGTGTGCCACAACTACTGAAGCCTGTGCGCCTAGAGCCCATGCTCCACAACAAGAGAAGGCACCGCAATGAGAAGCCCCTGCACTGCAACAAAGAGGAGCCCCCACTTGCCACAACTAGAGAAAGCCCACGCGCATCAACGAAGACCCAAAGCAGCCAGAAATAAATTAATTTTTTTAAAAATTAATTTTAAAAAATTGATGAGGAAGAAATTATAGCTCTAATTAATAAATCCAAATCCTGGTTCTTTGAAAATTTAACAAAATAGACAAACCACTAACTAACCTAATTTTTAAAGTGGGGGAGGACCAAGAAGTGACAAGAAGATAAGCACTGCAACAGAAGACATTTTTTAGAAGTACAGAGATTAACTGCATGCCTCTATGGAAATACACTGATAAACCTAGATGAAATGGATAATTTTCTGAGAAAATGTAACTTGCCAAAATTGACCTGAATATATATATAGAAGGCTTAGATAATCCAATCTCCGTAGAAGAAATAAAGCTATTATGGCACTTCCCCACAAAAAAAGCACCAGGCTCAAATAGTTTCACAGTAGAATTCTACCAAACCTTCCAAGTACAGATAGTCCCAATGTTACATAAATTGTTCCAGAACTTAAAAAATTAGAAAACCTTCCATCAGAGGCTGCTTATGAAATCAAGTATAACATTGTTACTTCAATCTGATATTGTATATTTTTAAATTATAGATAATATCATTTATGAATATTAATACAAGAATACTACTAAATAAAATATTAACAAACAACATCCAAAACCACAATAATGAAAATAATATGCCAAGTGGAACTTATTTCAGGAATTCAAGGATATTTCAATAAGACATCTGTAATACAATGAACCATATTAATAGATTTAACCAGGAAATGCATATGATTATCCCTATAGATGTGAAAAAAATCTTTGAAAAAACTGAACACTCATTTCTGATAAAAACACTCAAGAAAACAGGATTTGAAAGATGTTTCCCTAGCATTAAAAAAAAAAGAAAAAGAAAAAGACCTGAGTACTGAAGCCAGCACTTAAGAGGAAACGGTAGTATTATTTTCACAGATCAGGAGCAAAAACAAGGATGCCCACTACTTCCACTATTATTTGTCACTGTCCCTTAGCTACTGCAATATACAAAAGAAAGCAGCTAGTGATATGACTCAGAAAATAAAACTATGTCTATTTGCAGATGACATGATAGAGTACCTGGAAAACTCCAGAAAATCAATGCTAAAACTAACTCAACCAAGGTTCAATAAGGTAGCAGGATATCAAGATAACATACTGAAATCAGCTTGGCATCAAAATGGCAGCCTCCAGGACAGCTCACGCCAATGAGTACCCCCTAGTACCTCGGCCACCAGTCCCTGCAGTGAGCCACAGCCGCCCCCTAACTCCCCAGGAGATCCTCCAAGACCAGCAGGACATTTGTTTACTCAATGCTCACTAGAGGGAGGCCTTTTCCAGTTGTATTCCTTTTCAGAGGTTTTGTCTTCTGCATGGGAAACGGACTCTTCCAAGGCTACTATCTGGTTTACTGGGCTGAATACCCTGCTGAGTGGTACAGAGACATACAGTTTAGTCTGGGTGTCTTATTTATTTTGGTAATGGGAATCAACATTCATAGTGACTATAATACCCCAGCTCAGGAAGCCTGGAGAAATCATCTATAGGATTCCAGAAGGTGGCTTGTTCATGTACATTTCTGGAGCCAATTTCCTTGGTGAGATCGCTGAATGGATCGGCTATGCCCTAGCCACTTGGTCCCTCCCAGCACTTGCATGTTCATTTTTCTCACTTTCTTTCCTTGGGCTACGAGCTTTTCACCACCATAGGTTCTACCTCAAGATGTGTGAGGACCACCCTATGTCTCGGAAAGCCCTCATCCATTCGCCTTTTAAAGAAACGAAATAAAAGGGAACAAAGCCCCCACAATCCTGTTGAAAACCATAAAGCTGCGGAACCTGTAACTTTTAAAGTCCCACTGTGTATATGTAATAGTAGGCCTCTGGTGTTCTGGCAGCTAACCTGAGGATTCTGAAAGGGACCCTTAGTGTTTCCTCCCATCCTCCCTGAAGGTCTCTGTCCTGATCTCCTATTGAAGCTTCAACAAGGCCCTTTTTTACACAGAGACATCTGCTTCTTAGCTATTCCTCCTAGAAAGTGCCAAGTTCCCTAAGTATTTTTTTCTTTGGATGACCCAAGTACAGGTGGCTTTATACCTGCTCTGTATCAGTATAAGACAGCTTTGTTGTCAAGAAAGTTTTGAGTTGAGGGCAGTGCTTATAGAATTTATTAAAGGTACACATTTGACACTTAAACAAATCAGCAGACATTTAAATTCTGAAGCTGCACAGACCCAGAGCAAATCTCTTCCCAAATGAAAACCCACTCACATTTTCCTTTTCCTTAGTTAATAGTGAAAGATGTGAAATGATTAAGTAGACTTTTAACAGAGGAGCCCTCTCTTCATATTGCTGAAAATGCAACAACGCACTGACCCCATTTCAAATTTGTGCACTGTCTTCCAGAACATTCCACAATCCCTGCTAGAGATATTGTAGGCTAATACAGAAAACTGGTGTGGGTTTTACTGAAGGTCAGGTTTTAAAGATCACAAAGAAGAGATGACTCTGGTTGACTACAAAGAGAGCAAAAAAGTGTTTTACAATAGACTGCAAATTCTCATATTCTTAGAAACCAGTGGAAATATCCAAGTATGAGAGTGTCAAATAAGGGAAATTAGTGAGTAAGAGCATATGCTGTTTGCCTCAACAAGATGTGTACAATGACAGTGAAGCATCTCAGAAGCACTCAGCAACTCTTCCCTTCTGGAGATTCTGTATCACAGTCCTCAGGATCTGATTAAGAAGGCATCCCCTAGGGGTGCCTTGAACTTCAGTCTTCAAAAGTCCCTGGGTCAGAGGCTGAAAATTGCAACCAGAGGAACACCTCTAGGCAGAAAACCTGCTTTGTTTGGCTCCAACAGTGTCGACACATAGTTTGGTTTTCTTTTTTTTTTTTTACATTCAAAGTTTCCAAAATTTAAAAATTAGGATGTTTCTACATTCTCTAGTTTCCTTTTAAAAGTTAGAGGATCTGGGCCCGTGGAGCCTGCGAAGAACTGGGACTGATCAGCTGGTACACATCAGAATTTGCAACCTCTGTGCAGGGGTCACCCTCATGTGCGTGCTGAGACTTTTGGCTCTCTAAAGAAGGGGCTAAACACTCAAAACGTATGACGGTATTTGTCTCTGCAGGTCTAGGTCTGTGGCCAGGATTGGTAATATTTAGCAAACCCCTTTGAGAAATGAACACCAGTTTTATCAGATGTAGTGCTAATTGCAGAAATTCACTAGATAAAACATATAGGAAATTCAAAAGACTTGACGATGATGTAGACTACTGAAAAATACAAATTGTAATCATATAAATACATGTTTTGCTGTTTAAATGCCTGTTGAATCATGAATAAGTAAATTTTTTTTAATTAAAAGATCCCCAGGGACTTCCCTGGTGGTGCAGTGGTTAAGAATCCACCTGCCAATGCAGGGGACATGGGTTTGAGCCCTGGTCTGGGAAGATCACACATGCCGCGGAGCAACTAAGTCTGTGTGCCACAACTACTGAGCCTGTGCTCTAGAGCCTGCGAGCCACAGCTAGTAAGCCTGTGTGCCACAACTACTGAAGCCTGTGCGCCTAGAGCCTATGCTCCACAAAAAGAGAAGCCACTGCAATGAGAAGCCCATGGACCGCCATGAAGAGTAGCCCCTGCTCACTGCAAGTGGAGAAAGCCCACGCACGGCAGCGAAGACCCAACGCAGCCGAAAATTTTTTAAAAAATTCTTTAAAAAAAGATTCCCAAATAAAGAAAAAAAAAAACACTGATATCAACAGCCTTCATAACACAAACAACTAGTTAGAGGGTGCAATAGAAGAGAAAGCCCCATTTAAAATGGGGCTTAACAATAAACATTAATAAAGGAAACTGAAGATGATCAAAGAAATGAAAAGCTGTTCCATGCTCCTGAATTGGAAGAATTAATATTGTTAAAATGTCAATACTACCCAAAGCAATCTACAGATTTAACATGATCCCTATCAAATTACCCATGACATTTTTCACAGAACTAGAACAAATAACCCTAAAATTTACATGGAACCATAAAAGACCCAGAATTGCCAAAGCAATCCTAAGGAAAAAGAACAAAGCAGGAGGCATAACCCTCCGAGACTTCAGACAATACTACAAAGCTACAGTAATCAAAACAGCATGGAACTGGCACAAAAACAGACACTTGGATCAATGGAATGAAATAGAGAGCCCAGAAATAAACCCATACACCTACGGTCAATTCATCTTCAACAAAGGAGGCAAGAATATACAAGGGAGAAAAGACAGTCTGTTTAGCAAGTGGTGTTGGGAAAGTTGGACAGCCACATGTAAATCAATGAAGTTAGAACATAGCCTCACACCATACACAAAAATAAACTCAAAATGGCTTAAAGACTTAAATATAAGACATGATACCATAAAACTCCTAGAAGAGAACATTGGCAAAACATTCTCTGACATAAATCATACCAGTGTTTTCTTAAGTCAGTCTCCCAAGGCAATAGAAATAAAAGCAAAAATAAACAAATAAGCTTATAAGCTTTTGCACAGCACAGAAAACCATAAACAGAATGAAAAGACAACCTACAGATTGGGAGAAAATATTTGCAAACAATGCAACCGACGAGGGCTTAATTTCCAAAATATACAAACAGCTCATACAACTCAATAACAAAAAAACCCCCCAACAACCCAACCAAAAATGTGGGCAGAAGACCTAAGTAGACATTTCTCCAAAAAAGACATACAGATGGCCAATAGGCACATGAGAAGAAGCTCATCATCGTTAATTATTAGAGAAATGCAAACTACAATGAGGTACCACCTCACACCAGTCAGAATGGTCATCATCAAAATTCTACAAATAATATATGCTGGAGAGGGTGTGGACAAAAGGGAACCCTCTTACATTTTTGGTAGGAATGGAGATTGGTGTAGCCACTATGGAAAACAGTATGGAGATTCCTTAAAAAACTAAAAATAGAATTATCATATGATCCAGCAATCCCACTCTTGGGCAAATATCTGGACAAAACTATAATTTGAAAAGATACATGCACCTCTATGTTCACAGCAGCACGATTTACAATAGCCAAGATATGGAAGCAACTTAAATGTCCATTGACAGATGAATGGATAAAGAAGATGTGGCATCACACACACACACACACACACACACACACACTAGAATACTACTCAGCCATAAAAAAGAATGAAATAATGCCATTTGGAGCAACATGGATGGACCTAGAGATTATCATACTAAGTAAAACAAGTCAAACTGAAAAAGACAAATATCATATGATATGTGGAATCTAAAATATGACAAAAATGAACTTCCATGAAACAGAAACAGACTCACAGACATAGAGAACAGACTTGTAGTTGCCAAACAGGAGGGGAGGTGACGGAGCAATGGATTGGGAGTTTGGGATTAGCAGATGCAAACTATTATATACAGAATGGATAAACAACAAGGTCCCACTGTATTTTTAATATATATATATAAAATATCCTGTAATAAACCACAATGGAAAAGAATGTGAAAAAGAACACACATATATATATATAACTGAATCACTTTGCTGTACAGCAGAAACTAACACAACACTGTAAATCAACTATACTTCAATAAAGTAAATAAATTTTTAAAAAAGAAAGAAGCCATTTTTGGCCTAAGCCATTTTGTGATCTAAGCCTGACCACAATTCTTGCCCCTGAACCAGTCTCAGTAGTTAATGATCTTAAGGGAAGTAAGGGAATTCAGTAACAAAGAAAACGTAGTCAAGAAACAAAAGTTCAGCAATAAAACGAGTCCTAATTGCTCCTCAAGGGATATACATAACAATCTGATACAGTTTTTAAGCTCTGCAGGAACTAAGGCCCCCACCTAGGTGGAAGATGGAATGATGATGTTGACCCTCCTGATTTCAATCAACTAAAGCTTGGACTCTGTCAACATTTGTCCCAATTCTATGCTGAATTCCCCTCTGCTCAAGCATCTTCATGAATATGCATGTACTCTTTGCTTAAAACTTCCCCAATTTTGCTGTTTGGGGAGACACTGCTTTGGGAAAGATCCCTCGAGTTCATCTTACTTGCTGCAAGTAATAATAAATCCTTCCTTCTCTCAAAAAATAAATAAATAAATAATAAAATAAAATAGTAACCAACAACAAAAATACTCAGGAATAATTTTAACAAGAAATGAGGAAACCTATATGAGAAAAACATTAAAATACTACTCAAAAACAAAAAGGTAGACATTAACAAATGGAAAAACATCCTTTGTTCTTGGATAGTAAAACCCAGCATAATAAAGATGTCAGGTCTCTATAGTTAATTTATTAATATAACAAAAATATCAATAAACTTTTTTATGATGCTAAATAAGTTGACACTAAATTCATACAGAAAAATAAACATGTAACAATCATTATGAAAACTCTGAACTGGAAAAGGCTATGAGGGAAGTATATTAAAACAATATAAACTCTAATTAAAACAGTGTGGTATTGGAGCATGACTACAGAAACAAGGCCAGTGGACTAGAAAATTCAGAAGTAGATCCAGGTACACATGGTAATTAATGTACACAAGCAGAATCTCAGATCAGTGAGGCAGTAATAAATGTGCTGGGGCAATTGTATACCAATTTAGGAAAAGATAAGAATCAGAGCCATACCTCATACCACATACCAAAATAAACTCTCAATGGATCAGAGAACTAAATAAAAAATAAAACCACAGAAGTATCAGAAGAAAACTTGAGTGAATTCCTCTAAAACCAGTTTTAGGAAAGAATTTCAGAGTATGATTCAAGATCCACATGTAAAAACAATGAATAATAAATTCAAATTATATATATATTCTTTTTTTTTAAACATGGAATGCATCACAAATTTGTGTGTCACCCTTGCACAGGGGCCATGCTTATCTTCTCTGTATTGTTCCAATTTTAGCATATGTGCTGCCAAAGCGAGCAATATATATATATATATATATATATATATATATATATATATATATATATTCTTAAGTCTTTTACTGGTCAACGAATTGGGAGAAAATATAACATATTACACAGGTAAAAGACGAATATCCTTAATATGTAAAGAATGCTTACAAATTAATTTTTAAAAGGACAAAAACCCTAAAAGCAAAATGGGCAAAAGACATGAATAGACAATTCACTGTAATGTCCCTTAAATATATGACGAAATTATCAATTTCACTTAGAAAGGCAAAGTAAAACTACACTGAGATAACATTTCTCACCTATGAAATCAGCAGAGAAGTCTGACAACACACTCTGGTGCAGACACTCTTGTAAGTTGCCAGTAGGAGTGCAAAATACTACAACCCTCATAAAGCAGAATTCAGTAATTTTAAAACAAAATTACATAGCATTTACCTTTTAATCCCAAAATCCCACTTCTAGTAATTTACTCTAAATACACACCTTCAACCATACAAAAATACATATGCATAAGTTATTCACTGCAGCATTTTTTAGTTGAAAAATATTGGAAACAACTTAAATACTTGTGTGTGTATATATATATGTGCATATATATACACACACACATATATAGCATGGCAAAAACTGGATAAAGATGTGCAAAAGAATGAAATTGGACCCCTACTTTACACCACTCACAAAAACTAACTCAAAATGGATAAAAACTTAAACATTAGACCTGAAATGGTAAAAATCTTAGAAGAAAACATAGGGGAAGCTCATTGACATTGATCTTGGCAAAATTTTTTTGTATCTGACACCAAAAGCACAAGCAAAAGAAAAATAACTGGAACTACATGAAACCAAAAAGCTTCTGCACAGCAAAAGAAACAATCAACGGAATGAAGAGGCAATCTATGGAATGGGAGAAAATATTTGCAAATCATATATTTAATTAGGGGTTAATACCCAAAATACATAAAGAACCCATACAACTTAATAGCAAAAAACCCAAACAATCCAATAAAAAAAATGGGCAGAAACTGAACAGACATTTTTCCAAAGATGACATACAAATAGCCAACAAGTACATACATGAAAAGGTGCTTGACATCACTAATCATAAGGGAAATGAAAATCAAAACCACAATAAAAGTAAAACCAAACAAAAAATAAAACAAAAGTAAAAAAACAACAACAAAAAAAACAAAAAACAAGAGAACCAAACAAAAGAACCTGAAAAAAAACAAACAATAAAAACGAAAGTAACAAAAACAGAAAGCAAACTAAAAAAAAAGCAAACAGAAAACAAACACACAAAAATGATTAAAAAAACAAACCCACAATAAGATATCTCCTCACACCTATAAGAATGGCTATCATCAAAAAGTCAAGAGATAACAAGTGTTAACGAGGATGTGGAGAAAAGGGAACCCTTGTGCACTGTTGGTGGCATTGTTAATTGGTACAGCCATTATGGAAAACAGTGTGGAAGTTCCTCAAAAAATTAAAAATATAACTACCATATGATCTAAGATTCCCACTTCAGGGTATATATCAAAAGGAAATGAAAACAGGATCTCAGAGAGATATCTGCACTCCCATGTTAACTGCAGCACTATTCATAAGAACCAAGATATGGAAACAACCAAAGTATATGTCAACACATGAATGGATGAAGAAGATGTGATTGAGATACACAGATACATATCATATTCCACTGTATACATATACAGTGGGATATTATTCAGCCATGAGAAAGAAGGAAATCATGCCATTTGTGACAACATGGATGAACCTGGAAGGTATTACATTGAGAAATACAAGTGAGACAAATTAAGACAAATACTGTATGATATCACTTATATGTGGAATCTAAAAAAGCTGAGGGGACTTCCCTGGTGGCGCAGTGGTTAAGAATCTGCCTGCCAATGCAGGGGACATGGGTTTGAGCCCTTGTCCAGGAAGATCACACACGTCACAGAGCAACTAAGCCCATGCGCCACAACTACTGAGCCTGCACTCTAGAACTTGTGAGCCACAACTACTGAGCCCACGTGCCACAACTACTGAAGCCCACAAGTCTAGAGCCCACGCTCTGCAACAAGAGAAGCCACCACAATGAGAAGCCTGTGCACTGCAACAAACAGTAGCCCCCGCTCACTGCAGCTAGAAAAAGCCCATGCAGCAATGAAGACCCAATGCAGCCAAAAAAAATAACAAATAAAGCAATTTTTAAAAAATTAAAAAACTAAAAAATAAAAAAAATAAATAAAAAAGCTGGGAGGTGGAGCAAATGGGAAGATGGTAAAAGGGTACAAATTTCCAGTTATAAGATGAATAACTTCTTGCAATTATAGGTAATATTTTATTTTATACTTGCAAGTTGCTAAGTGAGAAGATCTTAAATGTTTTCACCACAAAAAAGAAATGGTAATTATATGATGTGACAGAGGAATTAACCATCCATCACTTAATGCTATGATGGTAACCATTTTGCAGTATATAAGTATATCAAATCAACATGTTGTATGCCTTATAAACTTATACAACATTATATGTCAATTATATCTCAACAAAGTAGGGGTGGGGGAAGAAATGGCCTTGGAAAAAAGGGAAGCATCTTAGATACTTATGCCATCTATACTTACGTGTCTGCATTTGTGTTTGACTGAGAGCTTAGAGAGTTATCCAACTCATTCTCACTTTCTTCTGACTGGCCGTTAACAGTTCCTTCTCGCTGGTGATCATCTACTTCATTAAGAGCCTTTATCAACACAACAATAAAATAATAACACAGGGTGGTTATATACACACTCATCCTTTCTTTTTGTCATAATAGAAGAGAGATCCCTCCTTCTAAGGCTACTCCCTTCACATGTGGTCTAGAACCCAAACCCTCTTACCTCCTTCTAATCTATCAATTGCCCCTTCTCTCTCCTGCATCTTCAACTTCTCCTTACTGGCTTCAGCTCATCCACATTTAAATTTAAGTCTTTGCCATCTTATCCGTACCCTACACTCACCGCGAGCTACCATCTACTCTTTCTGTGCAGCAAACTTCTTGAAAGAGCTGCCCACCACTTCTCATTCACCATTTATGCCCTGCAACTTTGCTTCTGCCCTGCCACCCCATTTAAGCTGTTCTCTACATGGTCAACATCAACACAACTGTCCCCAAATCAAATGCATACTTCTGTCTTTGCCTTCCCTCACTTCTGACTCATTAGACATCAATGAACACTCATTTCTTTCCCTCAAAATCTTCTTTTGAGGAAGATAAACTTTTCTTTTCCACTTCCATGATACCATATTTTCTTGGTTTTTCTTCTTTTGGCCATTCCTTCCCAATCTCCTTTATTGGTTCTTTTCCTACCCTTCCCTTTTTCTGATGTCACTCAAGGTTCACCCTTTGGACCGTTTCTCCTCTCATCTGACTCATTTTCTGTATGATTATATCTAATTCCAAGGTGCAATTATGAGCCAAATGCTGTTAATTTCCAAATTTCTAGTTTCACTCAGATCTCTCTGAGCCCTCAACATTTATATCCAACTGCCTAAAAGATATTCCTAGGAGAACACCCTATACACATATATTCAACAAGTCTAAAATTCATCATTTTCCTAAGCCTCTACTATCATTCTTCCAGAAACCTTGTTCCTGTCATGTTACCAAGACCATAAACAGCATCACTATCTACTCAGGTTCTCAAGCCAGCAAACTGGAAATTATCCGTCTTCCTCATCCATCACATCCAATCAATCACCCAATCCTGTCAATTCTATCCCTTCTTAATCTCTCAAATCTATCCCTTTTCCCCTCTACCTCCTTCCCTACTGCTACTGCTTTGGGTCAGTCCTCACCACTTCTCACTAAGAGTCCAATGTGAGTCTTCTAACCAGATCCTCTCACCAGTCTTGTCCCTCCCTCCCCAATCCATCTTCCACGTTACTGTCAATTTTGCCATGACTGTACTCTTCTTAAAATCCTTTAGTGGCTCTACTCTTGCTTTCTGGTTCCTTAGCCCTTCGTGACCCAGCTCCTTCTTGTCTCTCTTACCTTGCCTCTTGCCACTTCCCAACCTTCCTCAGAGACCATGATCATTTGAAAGCTAACTTTTTAATAAGTGCCAAAACATACACGGCTTTTGGCTAGGGATATAGCTAATGGACTTTGGCTATTAAAAATATGTGGGGCTTCCCTGGTGGCGCAGTGGATGAGAATCCGCCTGCGGATGCAGGGGACACGGGTTCGTGCCCCGGTCCGGGAAGATCCCACATGCCGCGGAGCGGCTGGGCCCGTGAGCCATGGCCGCTGAGCCTGCACGTTCAGAGCCTGTGCTCCGCAACGGGAGAGGCCACAGCAGTGAGAGGCCCACGTACCACCAAAAAAAATAAAAATTAAAAAAAATTAAAAATAAAAATATGTGTAACATTCTACTTAATTGCCTTTATAAGTAGAAAACGGTATATTTATATGATTCTGGACCTTGTAATTCCCTAGGATCATCCATCTAATTGATGATTCTCCTTCTTTTCATAAAAGATACAAATAACTTAGGAAATTGCATTAAACAGGTACTGAGACCTAGTCATTCTTAAAAAGTTGATTTATTTTAGTATTAAATTCTTCATGGGCTTTTAAAAAATGTTTCTTATCTCAAAATTCTAAACATTTTGATTAATTAAGAGTTCCAATTAGATTAAGATACAGCTAATAAATGTTTTACTACTATACTTTCCCCATGTACCTAGTCAATAAATTCAAAGTTTCTTGGGTAGCTGCTTTTTAAACATACTAATACATTAGAAGGGACAAAGGTATTTTTAAAGAAATATTCAAGTCTGTTCCATAGTGACTAATTCACTGACTTTCAGATATAGTCTAAAATATTCTTTTTGGGCTTCCCTGGTGGCGCAGTGGTTAAGAATCCACCTGCCAATGCAGGGGACAGGGGTTCGATCCCTGGTCCAGGAAGATTCCACATGCCGCAGAGCAACTAAGCCCGTGGCCACACCTACTTGAGCCTGCGTTCTAGAGCACCGATGCCACAACTACTGAAGCCCACGTGCTCTGGGGCCTGTGCTCCGCAACAAGAGAAGCCACTGCAATGAGAAGCTCCCAACGAAGAATAGCCCCCACTCGCTGCAACTACAGAAAGCCCATGTGCAGCAACGAAGACCCAAAGCACCAAAAATAAATAAATAATATAAATAAATTTATTTTTTAAAAAAAGAAGGGACAAAGAATTAATGAAGAACTAATATCTGGTATTATGCTCAACACTTTACATAATCTATCTGAGCTGATCCTCACAACAACCATAGCAAGTATATTCTATTCCCATTTAACAAAAAACTCTCTGAGCCAACTCAGATACCTTGAGAAATCAACTCAACATTGAACAGCTAGTAAGTAACAGAATATGAACATAGATTCACCTGACTCCAAAGTGGGACATGGAAAGACTCTCTTGCTGTTTCCGTATTTGTAGATGGTGACACAATCTTTTTTTTCAAAAATTTAATTTTATTTATTTATTTTTTATACAGCAGGTTCTTATTAGGGTTCTTATTAGTTATCTATTTTATACATATTAGTGTAGACATGTCAATCCCAATCTCCCAATTCATCCCACCACCACTTCCCCCCTTGGTGTCCATATGTTTGTTCTCTGCATCTCTGGGTGACAGAGTCTTAGGGAGCCAGACAGCCTAGATTTGAATGTCATCTCTCATGCTAACTAGCTATGTGATCTTGGACAACTTACTTAATTTTTCTGAGCCTCAGTTTTTCCATCTGCTAAATGGGGATAATAATAGTAACCTCCTAGGTAAGCACTCAATGTTAGCTATTATTATCTAGTCCTATCTTGTTTAGTACAAGCATTAGTCACAGAAAGTGCACTATGCTTGAGTAAGAACAATTCTAGCAACTACAACTTGGTATTTAGATAGTAAAGCTTTTGAAATGTTTACCACTATGCCTATCTACATCAACTTAAACTCAATTTCAGCATGAGCATTATGGCTGTGAACAAAGCACGTTACCTGAGGCTCAATAACAGATTCACCAAGGATGGCCCGGGTGACAGGGTCTTGATTTACCACAATGGGACCCTGAGAGGAACCAGGAGCCATTGTTACATTCGGAAACCCTGCAGAAGGAAAATAAGTCATGATGATTTTGTTTCATTTAATTAAATTGACTTCACACATACTATACACTGCCATAGGTCTGAATTATCGTATGAAAATCTTAAATAATAATAATAGCAACTTGCACTTAAACAGTGCTTACTATATGCCAGGCATTGTTCTAAATGCTTTTACATATATTACATTGTTTCACCCTCACAAAATCCTATGAGGTTATTAGTATCATTATTTTACATATGAGTAAACTGAAACTCAGAGACGTGAAGCAACAGGCACAGAGTCACACTAGTGAGTGGCCAAGCCAGGATTCAAACCTTAAACTAAAAACTAATGATCTGTTTTTAGGGATTAAGATAAACAACAGATTATATACACATTAAAGTGAATAATGTTGTGCATCTCACAAGAGGCAAAGTTCCTTTTAGAGAGACACTGAAGTTGCTTTAGTTTTCAAATTAAGCTTCACTCAAATTACATACAAAGCAGATACTTTAATTATATGGTAATTTAATATTAATAAGCTGAAAATGAAATTATATCTTAAATTATGAAATCTTATACATTTCACAAAATATTTTAGTAAATAATAACAATTTACCTTTTCTTAACTTGAGTAATTTGTAATAGTTAATATTCTTAGTGAAAAGCAAAGAAATTGTAATAAATCTATGTCTAACAACTCTTGTATGCTATCCACCCTAGAACACATGTGATAGAAATAATATGATGCCTGAGAAAAGATTTTAAATTCTTTCAAATAGCCAGGTGTGGGCTATGATGAATAAGATAAAGAAACTTTTGTTTGATGTGACTACTTTACCTGTGCGCCTACGAGGAAAAGCAACAAACAGATCTTTTGCTGTAGCCATCAAATGATCCGATTTTTCCAATACATCCTGCATCTGGTATTGATCAGAAAGAATCTAGACACAGGTTAGTGATAAATATTATTATTCAGAAAAATATATATATACTTAATAAATCACAAAGGAAAAGTCCATACAAAGGCAGGAGCTTAAAAATCATCTCAAATCCTTCAACGGCAATATCATTAAATACCAGTAGATGGAGCTATTATAATAATTAGTGGATTTCAAATGCTTGGCTTTGATCCAAAGAAATACATTATTAAATCATGACCCAGTTCCCACACAAATGTAGACAAACACCAAAATAAAAGCTTTGCTTAAACTTACTCTTTGATAACCACTCTGATATTTTCTTTTTAGTTTCTATTCTATTTTTTCGAATGATGGTCGCAACCCACTAACTTGATTTTACAATCCATTAAAAAGTTGTGATCCACAGTTTGAAAAACACTGATTAAACATGAATCTTTGAGCCATAAACTCAGATGTGTGACTCTTTGGTGTTTCAACCATTAAAGTGATTTCATAATCCACTAATGGGTCATGACCCACAACTTAAAAAACACGACGTGAGATACGATTTTGGGGGCATTAAACAAAAAAGTGATGCTTCTGCATTTATAAACAAGCTCGATTTTTATCCTGGAGAAATGAGAACTCAAAAAATACCAGTACGGCAGTGGCTCTGATTATACACTTTCAACTTAGGAACTTTCCCAGTTACAAGCAAGGATGCGCGGGCTAGAGTGAAAGCAAGTCAACACCCACCACCACCAGATCACATTCTTAGGCTGAAAGTAGTCTCAAAATTGGAAATTTTCCAGTTTCCAACACTGACTCAAATCAAAACATCTGGTAACAAATGCTCTTACCAGAATTTCTCTAGACCATGGAAACAAGCATACAATGTGACCTCAGTTACTGTTTTAGGACATGAAGAAAAATAACAAGTCATATTCTGACTTTTTCCCCCTTCTTCCCCTGCTAAAGCCAAGCAGGTTGGCTGGCTCTGTTAGTGAGAATAAAGTTCTGAATCTTTTCTCTCCACAAAGAGTAAGTTTTGGAATGGCACAGGACAAAGAGCACATTTGGAGTCAGAAGCGTAGCATCCTAGGCCCTGTCAAGAGATACAAAAGTGTATACCAAATCTGTATACAATTCTAGAGATATTTGAGAATGTTGTTACAACTTAAATTTTCATCCCTGGTTAGCCATCTTGTAGCACGTGCAATTAGAGTTTACGAAAGAAAGTAAATGGAGCATTATAATCTACCACTTATACTAGAAAAGTTACACAAAATATATTTCCTAGCAGCAGTTTTGTTTACTATTTTTAAAAAAGGTATTGACTTCCTATCAAAATGAAGAGATATAAATTGAAAGCAGCAGATTGTGGAGGAATAATTTTATCCTGTCAAGACCTGATACTAATTATAATGAGGTCTCCAGAAAACACACTGCCCTGCAGCTCTCTCCCTGCTAGTCCCTGCCCAGGCTCCTTGGGGCAGACGGCTTGAGTGGCCAGAAGTCAGAGCACTGGCTTTCTCTCGCTCTTTCTGGATTTCTTTATCACTCCTCTATGATAAAACTCATCCTCATGATAGGTAAATCAATCTCTGCAGGCCCATCTGTATATATTATTTCCCCAGATGGGTTTGCACAGCACAAAACCAAACTTCTGAAGAGTACAACAGAATACATCTTGGATTTTCAAAAGATCAGTCAAGGTCCCTTCAAAAACATTATTAGAAACTTCTCATGCTAACAGTTTTGCTCTCTGGTAATCAAAACCAGACAGAATTGGGAAAGTACAAAGAGACAAGGTTAGTTAATATACTTTTAAAATTTACAAAATCTTTATCAAAGCCACCCTCTCTCTAATTTGGATTTTGACCCTTATTTGCTTGATTCCCATGGCATGAGTGGATCATACAGCAAACAAAATCTAAGATTATGCTATTCGAAGAGCTTTTCTCTTAATTTACGTTAATCTAGGAACCCAGCTTCTGGGGGATGGGTCCTGGTAGCTCTAACACATAATGATAAAACCTAGGTGGATATGCCCAAGGAGGACTCTTCCTTTGGTCCCCTCATATACCTTATCACAGACATTACAAATATAGCAACATTGAAATCATAGATGTACGAATCTTTTGACTCAGCAATTCCACTTTTAAGAATTTATCCTACAAATATATTTATACGTGTACTCAAGAACATATTCATTACATTGTTCATTACATTATTTATAGTGACAAGGCAGGAAATAATCTGTCGGTGGCAGACACTGCTACTTACCCACCAATATCCTTTCTTTCTGTTTTCTCTTTAACAGCAGAACTCCCAAGTAAGCCAAGTACATAGCTAATTTCCCAACCACCCTTGCAGGTGACAGTGGTCACTTGATGAAGTTCTGGACAATGGGATAGAAGCCAGAGCTTCTGGGTGATACATAAAGGGAGTGACATGCATTCTCTTCCCCACTTCATGCTGCCTGGGAAACATCTGAAGGAAGCTGGAACAGCCACTCCAAACTCAGACATGGAAGCCCTGTAATAAAGGACCAGAGATCCTCCTACCCACTACCATGTATCTCTGAGTCTGAGCTGTTCCATAAAAGTGGAATAGATTTCTATTTTGTTTAAACCAGTATATTCTGGGGTCTTTCTTTTTTTCAAGATGCTTATACCATACTCTGATACACATCCCAAATGTCCACTAATAAAGCACTAGATAAATAAATTGTGGTATATCCATATACTACCTGGCCATTAAAAAAGAAAAGGTAGATTTCTAAATACTGACATAGCAAAACCTCCAAAATATTGTTAAATGGAAATGCCTAAATCCCACTATTAGCAGAGGTTCTCAACCCTAGCAAAATATTAAAAATTACATAGCAACTGTCTTAAAAATACCTAAGTGGGGCTGCATCCCAGATCCACTGAATTAGAATACCTGAGTATAAATATGTCTGAGTCCAGATACTGTTTTTTATTTCAAATGGGAATTCTTTTAATGGAAATTAGAATCAGTCAGAGTTGAGAAACACTACGCTAGAGCATGAGGAAGCCACATTACATAAAGAAGGCAAAGAAATTTCACTCACCCTCTCTTACCACTCTTCTTCAACCCCTAATTCTACCACATCTACAAGGTATAAGGGATTCAGGACATGAGCAGGGGCCACTAGGGAGGGGAAACAAAAGCCCAGAGTCACCTCAAAGGGGCTGCCATTTTCCCTGGCTAGATCTGTGTTCTTAGGCCTTTCATGGAGAATTACCACGTAACATTTAAATGTACATGACTTGCCTAAGATCACCAAAAGATACGTATCTCTAAAGAACCATTCTCTTTCAATCCACTATTCTTTTTACAAGCTCATGTAAACATTTATTTGGGAGATATAATTCTTCCTCATGATATATAAAGTCATGATTTTCATATTTCACTAATAAGCCTAACAAATTCCTCAAAAGACAGAATGTGACTTAAAGCTGCAGCAGAAGGTCACCCAGACAGCTAAGTGCCATAAGCTCCAAGCACTGAACAAGAAGAAAACAGGCATTTCTTTTACAATGATTTCAGCCCAAATAAAAGAAGGGTTTTGCTGTAGTTCCTTCTTATTTTCCATATTATTTATTCCTACCCACTCTGATTACTTATTCAAACACCCTACACCTGACAAAAGATTAAGCCAAAGACAAGTACCTTACTAATTTGTTGGACAAGCACACATTTTTTTTTTTGCAAAGTAATCTAACAGCATTGCTGTTGAACTGAGAAAAATAATTATAGCAGCTTTATATATATATATGACACTAATTATGTGCCAAGGACTGTCCTAATCACTTTAGTAATATTTTATCACTGAAATCTCCTAACAATACAATCAGGCAAATACTGTTACTCCTGTTTAAAGATAAGAAAATTCAGGCTGGGAAGTTAATAATTTAAGGTCACCTGGCTAGTAAGCTGAAGAGTGGGAATTCAAATCACAAAACTAGACTGTAATCATCACTCTGCTCCTTTTTCCAAAGTCAACCTGTAGATCATTGTGTAAGGACACGATAATGATTAGAGTCTGTCCAATGTGAATCAAATACACGGGAAAAGAGAGACACCTATTTACCTCTTCTTTTCTTTCTAACTCTACAGATGATGCAGTTTAGCATTACCTCCTTCATGACAGACAATCTCCTTTTCTCAAGATTAGAAATTTCCGGTTTCTGCTTCTTCCATTTTCTCTTCAAAGCTTTTTCTTGGAGTTCCCAGTGTGCTAATGCTCTATTCTTTGATTTGTGTATTTCATGACGACGGATCTATATGGAAGAAAAAATATATAAAAGAATGTTTCAGGAACAAAGAACTTGCCTATTCAGATGGTAGGACAACCTAACCTAGTTCATCTTTTTTTATTTTTTCTAGTCCAGTATACGTATATTTTATATATATATATATATATTCACAAAATTTTCACCATCTTCTAAATTATCAAAAATGATTTTTTAAAAAAGAAGTATCTAAAACTAGCAGACCTAGGGAGTTCCCTGGTATCCTAGTGAGTAGGATTCTGGGCTTTCACTGCTGTGGCCTGGCTTTAATCCCTGGTCAGGTACTGAGATCCCACAAGCCATGTAGCATGGCCAAAAAATAAATAAATAAAACAAACTAGTAGACCTAGCTAAAACACAAAATGAAAGAATATTAATTTCTACTTCTTTTGTACAAGACTATCCAATAAAGTCGTGTTTTGCAAACTGCATCTTGGGACTCACTTAATGGGTGGTAAAATAAATTAGTGGATCAAAACCAACATTAAAAAAAATAAACAGAATATAGAATAGAAAATATTAAGAACACATTGCACATAATAAAAGTTAAGAATTCTTTTGTTAAATTTTTCAGTTACATATGTGTGTACATATACAATTATAAACACACACACACACACACACACACACACAGACTGAGTATGACATAAAAGGCACAAAATCCACTGAGTCATCTCTGGCAAAGGCACACCCATTCCATGATATTCACATCACCACCAAGAGCTCACAATGCAGTGTTTTTATAGCCCTGCAATGGCTGCATGTGGAAGTGGGTCCATGGAGATGCAGGACTCCAAGGAAGTGGAATTCCAGAAGCAGAAGCAGAGATATGAGTCACAGCTTAAGAGTTAGAAGGGAGGAGTTCACTAAGGTGGCTAAGGAACAAAAGCAGATATTGGCTTTACAAGCATTCTAGCATTCAGAACTATGAATATGAACAAAACCTGTATGTCATCTGATAAAATGTACTACTGAGTTTGCACCATGTAAATATGAAATCAGTCCATTAAGAGATTAACAACTAAATATTATGTAAGGTTTCTGATTCACAAAGAACAAATGAAGATGACATTTTTGAGACAATCAGGGAAATCTGAATACAGACTGGGATTAGGTAATACCAAAATATTAGTGTTACTTTTGTCAGGCATGATAATGGCATTTTGGTTATATAAGAAAATATCTATTTTTTTTAATGCAAACTGAATATGTAGGCACAAAATGACATGTCCTCTGGGCTTTGCTTTAAAATGCTCCAGTGAAGAAGCAAAGGGTAAGATAAATGAAACAAGTATGGCAAAATTTTCATAACTATTATATCTAGGCGAACAGTACATGGGAGTTCTTTATACTTTTGTCGCTATTTTCACGTGAGTTTGAAATTTTTCATAATAAAAAAATTTTAAGTCAGTTGGACATCATTATTATCCTCAACAAACATTTAATGAGTACCTACTATGATTAAGATTCCTAGGCCCACAAAAACTTATAAGATACAGCCTCTGTCCCTCAAAAACATTAATAATCTGCCCAGAGAGACTGGACATATGCATATAAAGATAAATGACAAGCATTAGATGGCATATACTCAATGCCTTATGTAGGTAGTAAGTACAACAAAAGTTCAGAGAAGAAAGCAACTGTTAGGCAGCTTCAAAGAGTAGGACTTCAAACTTACTACAATAATCAAGAGAGTATGGTACTAGCATAACAATAGACATACAGATCAGTGGAATAGAAATGAGAGTCCAAAATAAACACTTACCTTTACAGACAATTGATTTTCAACAAGGGTGCCAAGACAATTCAATGTGAAAAGAACAGTCTTTTTAATAAATGGTGCTTAGGCAATTGGATATCCATTTGCAAAAGAATGAAGCTGGACTCCTACCTCACACCATACATAAAAATTAATTCAAAATGGATGAAAGGCCTAAACATGAGAGCCAAAACTTTAAAACTCCTAGACAAAAACATAGAAGTAAATATTTGTGAACCTTGGTTAAACAATGGTTTCTTAAGATATGACACTAAAGCTACAAGTGACAAAAGAAAAAAATTAGATAAATTGTACTTCATCAAAATTTAAAACTTTTATGTTTCAAGGGATACTATCAAGAAAGCTAAAATGCAACCAACAGAATGGAAGAAAATATTTGCAAATCATATATCTGATAAGAAACATATCCAGAATATATAAAGAACCCTACTACTCAACAATAAAAACACAAATAATCCAATTTTATTTTTATTTTATTTTATTTTTTGTGTCCCTCTCTTCATCAAGCCCAATTCATAGCTGTCACATATTTCCTCTGGAAATTTTTAAATAACTAAAAGACTTGAAGAGACATTTCTCCAAAGAAGATACTACAAATGGCCAATAAATATATGAAAGGATACTCAATGTCATTAGTCATTAGGGAAATGCAAATCAAAACTACAATGAAGGGGCTTCCCTGGTGGTGCAGTGGTTGAAAGTCTGCCTGCCGATGCAGGGGACACGGGTTCGTGTCCCAGTCTGGGAAGATCCCACATGCCGCAGAGCGGCTGGGCCCGTGAGCCATGGCCGCTGAGCCTGCGCATCCAGAGCCTGTGCTCCGCAGTGGGAGAGACCGCAACAGTGAGAGGCCCGTGTACCGCCAAAAAAAAAAAAAAAAAAAAACAAAAAACTACAATGAGATTCCACTTTATATCCCCTAGGAGAACTAAAACCACAAAGATGACAATGACAAATGCTGGCAAGGGATGTGGAAAAACTGGCACCCTCATACATGCTGGTAAGAATGTAAATGGTGCAACCACTTTAGAAAACAGTTTGGCAGTTCCTCAGAAAGTTAAACATAGAGATATCATATGACTCAGCAATTCTACTTCCAGGTATACTTCCAAGAGACTAAGAGCGTATGTTCACACAAAATCTTGTACATGAATATTCAGAGCAGTATTATCTATAATAGTCAAAAAGGAGAAACAACCCAAATGTCCAACAACTGATAAATCGATAAATAAAACATGGTATATCCGTAAACAAAATAGTATTTGGCAATAATAAGGGATGAAGTACTGATACTACAACATGGATGAACCTTGAAAACATTACGCTAAAAGAAAGAAGCCAGATATAAAACATACATATTATATTGCATTTATATGAAATGTCCAGAATAGGCAAATCCATAGAGACGTAAAACAGATTAGTTGTTGCCAGGGATTTGAGGGGTGGGGCATAGAGGGTGACTGTTAATGGGTAAAGGGTTACTTTTGGGGGAGTGATGAAAATGTTATAAAATTAGAAAGTGATGATGGTTGCATAACTCTGTGACTATACTAAAAAGCAATGAATTGTATACTTTAAAAGAGTAGATTTTATGTTATGTGATTTATATCTTAATAAAGCTGTTTAAAAAACCAACAAACCTATAATAAAAGCTTTTTTTTAAAAAAAGTAAAACTTGAACTAGGATAAGGAAGCAAAGTAAGATTTGTACAGGAGGAGAAGAAGGTAGGGAGACTGTTCCAAGTAAAGAGAATAGCATGAACTGGGGCTCAAATGTGGAAATGTACATGGCATGTTCAAGAAATAAATTATAATGGATGTTTGTATAGGGAAGTAATGGTAAATAATGCTAGTGATATCTACAGATAGGAAAAGATGATAAATGTGTACAGGAAAATACTGGACTAGAGAGATCTGAACTGTAAACCAAACCTATCTAATGAAATTCTAATGCATTCTGATATGCCTAAGTAAAATAAGGAAGCCCAGGACATACACTTTTTGATTTTATATAGACATAAGCAAGATTAAAAATAACTGAACAACTTCTAGTAAGTGCCTCTGGTTTCTATTCTGTAGGTTAGAAGTATCAAATATCAAATAAGATGATGAACAAATGACTTACTTTCGATAGTAAACTTACCAGATCTTCAGGAGTTGCCTGATGAACTGTTAGATCAGTTACAGTGTTCTGCAAAAAAAAAAGATGATGAACTTTCTTTGAAAAGCAAAAGGTTTCTTACAAAATATTAATATATGCTGAATTTTAATGGCTGAAAACGGATTCAAAATCCTGAGACCAAAAAGTCTTTCCCTGAGAATTAAATTCTCAATTTAAATATTAACAAGGATTACTTTTAGGTGTCTTGTAGAAAATAACTGACTATTTTTAAGTGTCTCGCAGAAATTAAGCACTAAATTCACCAAGCAAGCATACATTATATTAAAATAATGAAAACAACCGGGTAGTACATAATTCAAAACAAGTTAGTTTAACTAAAGTTATAGTTTTCAAACTATATTTCATGGAACAAGGCAACTCTAAAGATCCTGAAATATAAAGTGTGATCACTACAGAGAGGTTCAATTTGTGCCCATGCCAACACCTTAAGCATAGAACCTATCATAACGAGAGACAAATCTTGAGGGTATTGTATAATTTCATAAAATGTGAAAACAGTCACTCAAGTAAAAAGGCACTAAACCAAATGGCAGGGCTTCCACATTGCACAACTCCAGGTGGCTCCGTTGATATCACAGGCCATGTAAATAGTGCCCCTTGGAATTGTGCAGTGCACAGCCTGCACAGCTCTGAGTAGCAGCCCTGCAATTTGGTCCTTTCCAAAATGACTTCAGCCATTGTGTTATACAGATTTGGCAAGGCAGGGAAAAAAGCAATGTAGAGTTTTAATTCTAAGAGAAATACAGAGAACTGAGCCTAGTGAAATAGCTTCTGATGTATTCAAAGACTTAACCTTTGGGCCATAGTTTGTATTTAGTTCAAGTCTTTTATATACTAAAACTGTTATTCCTTCCATATTGATTTAGAAAAGTACAAGATACAATGGTAATATCATGAGAATTGGTTTTTTTTGTTGTTTTTTGGGGAGTTTTTCTGGCCATGCCACATGGCTTATAGGATCTTAGTTCCCCAACCAGGGACTGAACCTGGGCCCTCAGCAGTGAAAGTGCCAAGTCCTAACCACTGGACCACAAGGGAATTCCTGAGAATTGTTTTTAACAATCATAATAAAAATTCAGGCATATAAGTGATATGCTTGGAATTAGTTTTCATGGGAGAAAATATAATTTCATTTATACTACTATTGCTTAAAACTATAGTTGACTCTTGAACAATACGGGTTTGAACACAGGTCCACTTATGTGTCGATATTTTTCAATACATACTACAGTGTGACACGATCCACAGTTGGCTGAATCCATGGATGCAAAACCACAGATACAGAGGGCCAACTGTAAAGTTATACGTGGATTTTCGACTGTGCAGAGGGTCGGTGCCCCTAACCCACATGTTGTTCAAGGGTCAACTGTATTTTCTTCTGAAATTGCCTTTAAATCTAATTTACAAGCCATTTCAGAAAATGCCTCAATATTTTCATCAAAACAGTATTATTGGGCTTCCCTGGTGGCACAGTGGTTGAGAATCCGCCTGCCGATGCAGGGGACACGGGTTCGTGCCCCGGTCCGGGAAGATCCCACATGCCGTGGAGCGGCTGGGCCCGTGAGCCATGGCCGCTGAGCCTGTGCGTCCTGAGCCTGTGCTCCGCAACGGGAGAGGCCACAACAGTGAGAGGCCGGCGTACCGCGCAAAAAAAAAAAAAAAAAAAAAAAACAGTATTATTCAGTTGATCTCTCCTTCCTCATTTACCATTCACACCAAATGACCTATAACTACTTTCAAGTTCCATCTACCTTCAGAAAACGTTTTTTTCCACCACTGGAGATAATATAAAGTAAATGAGGAAGGTTCTGAATGCAATTTCAAATAATGGTTTTCAACTATGTTTTGAGCAACAGCAGCATATCAAAATAAATATGGAATTTCCCAAAGTAACCACTCTGAAGGGGAAAACTTATGTTATCATGTGCATTTTTTCACCTTTTAATCAGTATCATTACCTTAGAGTCATATCCTTATACTATTTTATAGCCAATCACATGGCAACAAAGCAATCTAAACATAGAAAAGTCCCCCTGCTCCGCTTTCTAAGGCTGTCAGTTTGCCCAGGATACCTGGCTAAGGTGGTTGGCCACAACCCAGAAGGTTCTAAGTCCAAAAGAATCCCTAAGATCCAAACTAGTCCCTGACCAGTTAATCTTCACAACAGAAAGTAAAAGTACCCAAAGTCTCATGGTCCAAACCAAAGTACCCAACTCCAAAAGATAAAAATCCCCTTGATAATACCAAGTGGTACTCAGGGTAGGAGCCAGGGATCATGTCTCAGATACCTGAGACCTGTCTTACATCTTACGAGAACCTTTGTACTGAAATTGACCAGTCTCTGGAGATGAGTAAAAAACAATTTGAGGGATAAGAGAGCAAGGATCACACACTTTTTCAGTCAAAAATGCCACTCATATGATTATGATATCACAGGTTGCTATGGGCAAATCTAAAATATGTACCAAAAAATTGCAGATTTCAGGTTAACTAGAGTTGCCTTAAAGCAGTAAGTTCTCAAAGTAGAGGTGGGGGACTTTTTAAAAACACACTCCCCACCCACTTAAGATTTCAGTTCTTTCTTTTTTAAAGGAGAGAAGGGAAAGGAAATCCCTTCCCTTCTTTTCTTAAATTAATTTATTTATTTTTGGCTGTGTTGGGTCTTCCTTTCTGTGTGAGGGCTTTCTCTAATTGCGGCAAGCGGGAGCCACTCTTCATGGCAGTGCGTGGGCCTCTCACTGTTGCAGCCTCTCGCTGCGGAGCACAGGCTCCAGACACGCAGGCTCAGTAGTTGTGGCTCACGGGCCTAGCTGCTCCACGGCATGTGGGATCTTCCCAGACCAGGGCTTGAACCCGTGTCCCCTGCATTGGCAGGCAGATTCTCAACCACTGCGCCACCAGGGAAGCCCCAAGATTTCGGTTCTTAAAAAGAGGTAGAGCTATAACCTCAACATTCATATTTTTTAAAACTTCCCCAAAGGCATCTGCTCTTCCCTCCAAGACCTAGGATATTGGACTGGCCAAAAAGTTCATTCGGTTAATGAATACGTTGTTCAATAAAGTTCTTGGTGAAAATGAAAAATGTCTTTTATTTTTACTTAAAATGAAACAAACATTTTGGCCAACCCAGTAACATGCCTAGAAACCCATTCCACCATATCGCATGCTAAGCCCCATTCAGAGCACCATCCTGAGTGACTAAGGTGATGTCATCACATTTATTCCTTCCATGTAATGTTATACCGTGTATTATCCCACCTAGACTTACATCCCATTCTTGCTTTACTGACATTTTCTTCTTCTTTACTTTCAGTGCTTTCCTTCCTCCTCCACGGGGACCGTAACGGTTCACTCTGACAAATGACATCTAGGAGTAATAATCATATCAAATTTTTAAAATACATGAAAAACTGATAATTAATCATCACCAGAGAGGGAAAAAGATATCTAAGAAAATAAATTTTAAAACATCAGACGAGAACTTTAAGTATAATGAAAGGAACAGGCTACCAAAAGACTTGGTTCTTTCACTTCATAATTATTAAAATGTTGATACTGATAACTATGATAAAAGAGGTTTCAAATCAACAAATTAAATATATGTGATTAATAAAGAACCCTAGGAATGAAGCAAGTATGACCTAAAGCAGAGATCTATCTGACAGTCATAAGCATAAGCATTGTCACCTGTTATACAAATTCACAATGAATAGAGGAAATGTCAATCACATGTGAACAATGTGAATGTAAGAGGAGAGCAAGAGATAGTTGGGGTTCTTTTTTAAGCATCTAGCACTCAAAATCACTACCAGAAACATACGTGCTTACCTTAAAATAAAGGTGGCTAAATTTTAGAGAATGAATGAGTTATGATACGATCTCTGGTATATTTTTCACATAATACTAAATGGGGGTGATTATTGATACTAAACTAGAATATGAAAATGGCCAGCAGTTGCTTGGCACTTTTAAAATGCAATGCTAAGGACATTAGACTAAACATCATACAAAATTAGAAAAAGACTCACAGTGCCGGAACACTAGGATTTGAGGATACATACATGATTTTTAAAAAGCAACACATATACATAACTCCAATTCCAGAACTTCTTTAACACCTAAATAATTACAAAACTTTCCAGCTGACCCCCTTACTCCAAATTATCCTAAAACAAAGACTCTAGTATTTTCCTTAAGTACATCTTTTTAAAAAATCATTTAGTCTACTGTGAATAAAGATGACTAAATGCAAGTATTTCTCAGGAATTGGCCCTCTGTCCTATAACTCTTAGCAACCACATTCACTCTTTAAGTATGGTTAATTTCAGAACGTACAACCCGGCAAAGGAGACAAGTCACATACAAGTTAGAGAATAACATTTAAGTGTTATCATAGTGATGGTGATGATGGGGATGATGATGATAGTGGTGGTGGTTATAATGATGGAAATAGCTACTAAGTACTTTCTTCAAGCCAGGTACTGTTCTAAACTCTTCCCATATATTATCTCCTTTAATCCTCACACTAATCCCATGAAGTATTTACTATTGTTATTCATTTTACAGATGAGAAAACGAAGGGACAAAGAGTTAACTGACTGGGAAGGTCACACAGTAAATTGCAGAGACATATATGCCATTTTAAAAGATATGGAATGGAATAGAACCAAGAGTCCAAAACAAAACTTTAAACTTATGGTCAGTTTATATTCAACAAGGGTGCCAAGAAACAATTCAATGGGGAAAGAACAGTCTTTTAAGTTAATGATGCTGGGACAACTGGATATCCATATGAAAAAGAATGAAGTAAGACCCCCTACCTCACAACATGTAAAAAATTAACTTAAAATGAATCACAGACTTAAATGTAAGAGCTAAAAGTACAAAACTCCTAGAAGATAACATAAGCATAAATCTTCATGAACCTTGGGTTAAGCAATGGTTTCTCAGAAATGACACTAAAAACACAAGCAACCAAAGAAAAAATAAATTGGACTCCATCAAAATTTAAAACTTTTGTGCTTCAAAGGACACCATCAAGAAAGTGAAAAGACAACCAAAAGAATGAGATGAAACATTTGCAAATCATATATCTAACGAGTAACTTGTACCCAGAATATATAAAGAACTCTTACAAATCAACAACAAAAAATCCAATTTTAAAATGGCTAAGGGGGCTTCCCTGGTGGCACAATGGTTAAGAATCTGCCTGCCAATTCAGGGGACACAGGTTTGAGCCCTGGTCCGGGAAGATCCCACATGCCACAGAGCAACTAAGCCTGAGCACCAAAACTACTGAGCCTGCACTCTAGAGTCTGCGAGCCACAACTACTGAGCCCGTGTGCCACAACTACTGAAGCCCGCGTGCCTAGAGCCCAGGCTCCGCAACAAGAGAAGCCACTGCAGTGAGAAGCCCACGCACCGCAACAGAGTAGCCCCTACTCGCGGCAACTAGAGAAAACCCCCGCGCAGCAACAAAGACCCAATGCAGCCAAAACAAATTTTAAATTTTTTAAAAAAAAGAAAGAAAAAATAAATAAATAAAATGGCTAAGGGATTTGAATACACATTTCCCCAAAGAAGATACTACAAATGGCCAATAAACATGTGAAGAGATGTTCAAGATCACCAGTCATTAAATGCAAATCAAAACCATAATGAGATATTACCTTACACCCACCAGGATGGTTATAATCAAGAAGATGTAAATAACAAGCTTTGGCGAGAATATGGAGAAATTGGAATCCCCATATATTACTAGTGGGAATGCAAAATGGCATAGCCACTTTGGAAAACAGTTTGGCGGTTCCTAAAGAAGTTAAAGAGTTACTACATGACTCAGCAACTCTAGTCCCACATATACAGCCAAAAGAATTGAAAACTTATGTCCACACAAAAACTTGGACATGAATGTTCATAGCAACATTATTCTTAATAGACAAAAAGTGGAAACATCCCAAATATCCACCAACTGAAGAAAGGATAAATAAAATATTGTATATCCATATTCTGTAATATTATTTAGCAATAATAAGGAATGAAGTACTGACACATGCTACAACATGGATGAACCTTGAAAATATTAAGCTAAGAGAAAGAAGCCAGACACCAAAGGTCATAAATTATATGATTCCATTTATATGAAATGTCCAGGATAGGCAAGTCCATAAAGACATAAAGTAGATTAGTGGTTGGGAGGGTCTGCGGGGAGGAGGAAACGGAGAGCCACTGCTAATGGGTACAGGGTTTCTTTTGGTGGTGATGAAAATGTCATGGAATTAGATAGTTGTGATGATTGCAAAACTGTGAATATACTAAAAAACTCTAAACTGTATACTTTAAAGGGTTAAATTTTATGGTCTGTGAGTTATATCTCAACAATGCTGTTATTTAAAAAGATATGGAAAAATATAATGTTTATTCAAAAAAGCTTTCTTACGTATTTTATTTTAACCACTTAGATCTTCGATTTACTTGGCAGAAACAAAAGGAAATCATAAAATGTCAGTATATCTAAATGATGAATTATGTATTCATTAAAATTATATTATGAAGAATGTAGGAAAATACATAGAAAGTTCAGTGTAAAAAGTAGAATACAGAACTGCACATATAGTATATTCTCATGATGTTAATACACACACAATACTAATAAAGCACTTACCTGTGCTAAAAGCTTCACATTTAATCCCACAACCCGATGAGGCACATACTATCCTGAGACACATTAGAGCATAATAGTTAAGAGTACAGTCTAAAACCAGACTGTCTGAGTTCACATCCCAGCTCTGCCACTGCTGTAAAACGGAACTAATTAAATGCACAAGGTGCTCAGAACCCCTGCCTAGCACATTCTAAGTTCTACGTAAGGATTACTAATGATTATGTCAGCAACAATTATTAACCCCCGTTCCCAAATGAGAAAACTGGGGCTTTTGAGATATTGCTCAAAGTCACAGAAATAATAATGCACAGAGCTGGGAGCTGACACTCAAAACCAGATCTGACTAATTATGACTAATTATAATAATGCACGTTCTAGAAAACATTACTAGAATTAAGTTATCTCTGGTTGGTTCTATATTTTCCAAACTTTCTACAATGAACTCATGTTACTCTTAAAATACTTTATTTCAAGCTATTTAAAATATTATACTTTCCCACCAGCCTCAATTCTGAAAAACCATCCCTGAATCTGAAGTATGCAAAGGTTAAGTTCACAATGGTGTAACAAAGCTGCTATCCCATCTCTGACCTTCCCTTCACCAACAAACTTCATGAAGGAGAGGCCTATTTAAGCACTTGTATTTACTAAGCCCCAGTTATACTTCAAACTCTTATAACACAGGAACCACCTATGCACTGAAAAGTGTCCTCTTGAACATCACCAGTAAAGGTGACCATATTTTTCTTGACCAAAGATCAGACTTCGTGGTCTAATGAGGGGATTTTGTGCCACTTACAGGAACCAGGTATCATAAGGGAGCTATAGTTTACATGCTGAAATGTGAGACTATAAAGATAGTCTGATGGTTTACAGTGCCAAGATGTCAAATAATAAAATTAGCATAACCCAGAAAATCTAGCCTCGTTGGGAGAAAAATCTAAAATACGAATAGCTTCCTAATTGCTAAAATTATTGGTCCCTTATTTCTCAGGCCCTTTCCATCTCTAGAGACGCCCACTCCTGGAAGCTCGCCCCTCCCTTGGCTTCCATGACACTCTTTCTCCTGGTTTCTCTCCTATTCTTTTCTCCTTTTCAGGCTAAGACAATATTCACATACTACGTAATCAAGGATCTTCACTCAGTTCTATCCCAGTCTTCTTTTCTTTCCATTGGACTCCCTCTCTCTTTGTCCAATAATTGTTTTTGAGAGTTTACCACATGCCAGGCACTGGCCGGGCACTGGAGATACGATAGTAAACAAGTCTAATATGGCACCAGCTCTCATGAAGCGTACTTTCTAGATCACCAAGGGGAATTCACATCTTCCCTTAGTGATCTGACCTACTCCCTTGAGCAAAGCTATCAATGTACTGGGAACACAAATACATTGTGAAAGTTAGTCCCAAATCAAGGATGCACATCTTTCCTCAAAACACCTAATGCTCATTTCCAACTGGCTTCTGTGCACATCTCTCAAATATCTCAAATACGGTATGGCCAATATACAGCTTAGCATCCATGCCCCCTCCCCACCAATGTCTAGTTCTTGATATATAACTGGCTTGCTCAGTAAATGTCTGCTGAATAACGCTGAAGTACAGAATTACCTTTCTTCCAGTTGCTCCTGTTTAAAACCTTAGCATCACCTTCTCTCCCTTCTTGTCTCAAAGCTAATCAGATACCAGAATCTATTCATTCTTTCCCTCAAACATCTCTCTCATGTCCCCCTTTTTTCATCTCTACTATGAATGTTTCTGTCCAGGTTCTCATTATTTCCCCTAATTAATCTTCCTTTCACTCATTCGCTCTCCCACTTCATCATCCATTATTTCAACAAGAATTTTGAAAGCACCTGCCAAGAGCCTGTCACCAGATACAGCAAGAAAGTATAATAACTCTGGACCCTCACAGAGCTTAGTTTGTCCGACCGCAATTAAATAAGGAATTGCAATATAAGGCTAACGTTGGAAGTAAATTCAGTGTCATAGAAATACCTAACTTACTCTACACAGTGAGAAAAGGCCACCTGTCACAGAAATACCTAACTTACCCTACAAAGTGAGAAAAGACCACCTCCTCCCTCTAATTCCCCTAAAAATATTTAAGCTGAGAGCGAAACTATGACTAAAAATTAGAAACTGGGGGAAAAATGCTCCAGGTCAGGGTCGGGGGAGGGCACTTACAAAGGGTTTGAGAGGTTCAGTTTGACTAACAAAGACTTGAGAGGGTAGGAAGACTAGAAAAAGGATAAAAAAGAAAGGCAGAGGCCAGATTATGGCCTTGTGAGCCACAGTAATTTGAACACTAACCTAAAGACCTATAGGAAGCCACTGAAGTGTTTTAAGCAAGGTCAGTTACGATGGGATTTAGTAAAACCACTCTGGCTAGTGGAAAATTGATCAGAGGGAAACAAGACCTCTTTCCAAACACTATCCCTCCAATCACTCTTACCCAGATATATGGATAGAGTATAGCTCTCAAAACTTTACTTCGTTCCTCAAACGATTTTAACAGCGCTCCCCTGCAGAGAGGAATCCAGCTCAGCTCGGCACTCAGACACTCTCCCCGGTCCGTGCGGCCCAGCTGACTTTTCTTTGCAGTCATTTCTCCTCTCACATCTCCCACACATCCTAAAACAAAGCTCTCGCCTTCCCATATAGTTCCAGCCGTTCCTTACGCTCTGCTTGGAACACCCGTCACACTTCCACCCACTTTTCCACGGGGTTAACTCCCACTCACTCTTCAAAACTCATTCAGACGGGCCTTCCTGACAAACCCTTTCCTAACCTTCAAATCGACTTAAATGACCCTCCCTGTCCCCAAGTACCCCGGGTAGTTTGTCTCTCTCCCACGAGACCGGAAATTCCTTGAAAACTACATTAGGGTACCCCAATTTCTAGCTCTGCGCATAAGTGCCCGAAAGCGGTGCGCACGTGCACACTCAGGATGCTCCCGGGGGAGCGCGCTAGACACAAACACACCCAGACAGGCATCCTGACATGCACACACACTCGCAAAACACATGGAGTCGCGGGTGCACTCTCTGTAGTAAGGATCCTCAACCCAGGCGCCTGGATCCCCAGGGAACAGAGAGGAAGATGCCACGACCGTTCGCCCCGCCCTGTAGCCCCGGTCCCTAAGATTCTGTGGGGCGGGCTGCAGGCCTCCGCCCCGTCATCGCAACCTGCCTTGCAGTTTCCTGACTGCTGCCTCCACCACGACTAGAACTCCAGGCTCCAGAACCGCTCGGCAGGCCACAAGTTAACACAGTCCACTGCTTCCGGGATGTTGCCTAGGTTACCGGAGCACCGCCCCCATTCCATTGCGTACATCCGGCGAGGCCAGTGCGCAGGCGCCTCCCAAAATCTGGCTTGTTCTGTGAGATAAAAAGGTTGTTGGCGTGGCTTGCGTTGGCACTCTGTCGGCAGGGTTCTGGGCATAGCTCTGGAGGGTAGGCATGTAGCATTAGCCAGGTTCTTGTGAATTCTCGGAAAGAAAGATGTTGCTCCCTACACCAAACTTCACATGTCACACTTGCTTTCACCTCTGTTTATTCAAAAATATTTATTACTACCTACCAATGTGCCAGAGACTGTTATATTCAGCGGAGTCTAAAAACAGGCAAAGTCCCTGTCCTCAGGAAGCTTACTGTGTGATAGCAAACAGTTACCAACAATACAAATGTCAAATTAAAACTGTGACAAATGCACAAGTATGACATTTTTTAATCCATTTTACCTTTGATGTACCTTTGATTCAGTGCTGCTATACGTGTCTTTTGGGATGCATGTGCATGCATTTCTGTTGGGTATATACCTAGAAATGGAATTTCTGGCTCATATGAAATAAGTATATTCAACCCCAGTAGAATATACCAAATTTTTGTTTTTCCCAAATGGATATACATACTTACATTACCACCAAAAAAAAACAAAAACAAACTGATAAGTGCTAACAATTAGGCATACTAACTAGATACTAAACTTATAGGAATATTTGAATTACTAGGAAAGCTGAAAAGCAAGGATGAGTAAATTACCAGGGACGGGTAAAGCCTTCCTGCAGAGGAAGCTACATATGCAAAGGTGTGTGGCAAGTGCAAGGGAGTGGAAGAAGTCCAGTACCTCTGGTGTTGGTGTAAGGAAGGCTGCCCTAATTGGGCGGCGCCAAGACAGGCAAAGCTGTGTATCCCATGTTAAGATCTTCACAGAGCATTTCATTGGAAACCAGAGTTAATTTGCTCCAATAATACAACCTCCTTCAGGTCCTGGCTTTCTACTGTTAAGACACACCCATACATGGGCCAGCAAATACACATTCAACACCTTCTAGATGCAAAGAACTGCCTTCTAATAGTTTCCACTCTGACTGAGGAAGTTTGATGTAGTTATATTCAACGGTCAGTCAATATAATCATCCCCTGCATACATCTTCAACTCCCTGCCCCTCTCTGAGTTACTGTAAACTTGGCAAAACCACAATCCTGGCTATTTCAACACTGTATTTACTAAGTGCCTGATCCCTTGCACATGAAACTGGGAGGAGAAAAACACGCAGCCATGCTGATTTTAAATTTATGATCACTAATTTTAAGTGGGCCTTTAAAAATGACCGAAGACCACAGTACCGTTTCCTGCTCTATTAATTCTCCTACCCTCCCAAATGACAACTTTATACCTTCTCTCGTGCTCAACATCTCTTCCTCTGTCCTCAGTCTCAGCCAGTGACCTTGCTCCCTACTTCACTGACAACACTGAGGCAATCTGAAGAGAACTTCCATAAGCTCTCATCACTAATGCAAACCTCCTATCAGCACCTTTACCCACCCACTGCCTTCCAGAAGCTCAACAAAATCCAAACACAAGAAACATGAAGAACATTACATCAAGGTACATAATAACCAAATTCAGTGATAAAGAAAAAAATCTTAAAAGCAGCCAGAGGGAAGACATTACAGAGGAACAAAAATAAGGATAACATCATATTTCTCATCAGAACTATTGCAAGCAAGAAGACAGTAAAACATCCTTAATGTATTAAAAGAAAAATACCTGTCAACCTAGAATTCTATATCTGTCAAAAATATATTTTAAAGATGAGGATGAAATAAATATGCTTCCACACACAACTGATAAAATTTATCAACAGCAGAGCCCCACTATGAGGAATGTTAAAGTAGGTACTTCAAGCAGAAGGAAAATGATACCAGATGGAAATCTGGATGTATACAATGACAAGCACTGGAGATAGCTACAGGAGTAAGTATATAAGATTATTTTTCTTATTATTTAAATCTCTTTAAAAGATAGTTGACTACTTAAACAAGTATAATAAAAATGTATTGTGATGTTTATAATATATGTAAAGGCAAAATGCATGGCAACAATAACATAAAGTCCAGAGGAAATTTTTGTTGTAGGCTCTTATACTATTCTGATGTGTTATAAGATCACTTGAAGTTAGACTGTGACAAATTAAAGATGTATGATATAAACCTAAAGCTATCACTAAAGTAGTAAGAATTACAGCTAAATGAGATGATATCTATAAAAAGAGATATTATAAAAGATAACAAAAAATAGTTGATTAAAAGTAGGCATAAAAGTGCAAAAAAAGGAAACAAAGAACAGATGAGAGAAATAGAAAAAACAGGAAGAAGATAGATACAAATCAATTATTACATTAAATGCAAATAGTCTAATCACCTCAATTAAAAGGCAGAGATTGTCAGATTAGATTTTTTTAATTGCTGTCTATAAAAAGAGACACACATTTATCAATAATATAAAAACACAAGTAAGTTTAATGTACAAGGATGGGAAAAGATTCTAACACTAATCAAAAGAAAGCTGGAGTGGCTTTATCAATATTTGATGAAGTAGATTTCAGAGCAAAGAATATTACCAGGGGTAAATAAGATCATTTCATGATGGTAAAGGGGCCATTAAATCAAAAGTATACAACAATTCTAAACATTTATGCACCTAATAAGAGAGCTACAAAATAAATGAAGCAAAAACTGATAGAACTGCAATGTGAAATAAAGTCCACAATTAGAGTCAGAAATTTCAATCCCCCTCCCTGAATAACCTATAATACAAGTAGGTAGAAAATCAGCAAGGTTATAATAGGCTTGAAAAACATTATCAGCCATCTTGACCTGATTACATATATAGAATACTACTCCAGCAACAAGCAGAATACAAATGCTTATCATATGTATACAGAATTTTTAGCAATATGGACAATAATCTGGACCATAAAGCAAGTTTCAATAAATCCAAAAGGATTCAAGTTATACTAGCTATGTTCTCTGACCACAATGGTTAAATCAAAGGAGAAAAGAAATAATAAAGATTAAAGCTGAATCAATAAAATAGTAAAGCAAAAAACAATAGAGAAAACCAATGAAACTAACAGCTGAATCTTTGAGATGATTAATTAACTTCATGAACCTATAAACAAGCTGATCAGGGGAAAATTACATATAAACTACCAATATTGGAAATGAGAGCAGTGACAGATTATACAGATACTAAAAGAATAATGTAATATTTTGAACAACACTATAGTAATAAATTCAACATCATAGGAAAAAATGGACAAATTCCTTGAAAGACAAAAATTACCAGACTTTCTCAAGAAAAAGTGCATAACCTAAATAGCCCTATATCTATTAAAGAAGTTAAAGTTGCAATTAAAAAAAACAAACAAACAAACCTTCCCACAAAGAAAAATAGAGGTCCAGATGGCTTTACTGGTGAATTCTATCAAACATTTGGGAAAGAAATATTACCAATTCTACAGAAACTTTCAAAACAGTTGAAGAGTTGAAGATGAGGGAATAATTTCCAACTCACTCTATGAGGCCAGCATTATCCTGATATCTAAATCAGAGAGAAGTTTAAAAGAAAGCTACAGATGAATATCCCTCATGATTAAAGATGCAAAAATTCTTAGCAAAATTTTAACAAAACTCATTTAATAAAATAATTATGCTGAGTGAAAGAAGCCAAACAAATTTTAAAAAGGGTATCTACTGTCTGAGTCCATTTATGAGTCTCTAGAAAATAAAAGTTAATGTAGTAACAGAAAACAGACCACTGGATGCTTGATAATAGAAAGGAAGCAGAGAGGAAGTAGGAGAGAGATTTAAAGGAAGAAGAAAACTTTAGAGATGTTGGATATGTAGAAAATGGTTTCATGAGTATGTGTGTCTATAACACAGGTGATATATATGCTTTAAATATGTGAAGTTTGTTGTGTGTCAATTATACCTCAAGAAAGCTATTTATTTAGCTTTCTCTGAGTGGTACAAATGTGAGCCAGATATGCTCCCCAAGCCATAAGATGCTCTACTTCTGCTTAGTCCACCTCCAGTTCCCCCATCCCAAATTCTCATCAGAGTATTTCTGAAGTCTTCCCTTTATTTCACTATAAACCTTTCCCACTCCCCTCTTGTCTTTTGAGTTTCCTGCAAAGGCAAGTGATGGTGGATGATCCTTCCTATATCAAACGCCGAATAAATAGTTTCTGTTTATTCTCATGTCAATAGTCTTTGTTTCCACAACTGCTTCTATTTTTTATGACACTGAATTTTTTTTAATATGGGGAAGATTCGTCTTCAGTAATACTATAAGAAGAATCATACTTTTTATATATTCTGATTTTTGAAATGTAAAAATACTTAAACTGGGATATAAATCATATAGATCTCTGGTTGGTTATGAGGAACAAAAATAGGGAAGCTGACAGACATGACCAAATCATGACAATTCTGGGTTGATTGTTGCATAGGTTATGGTTTGGCTTCCTGGACTGACTGCTGCAGAGATTGTGGGTCAAGTTCTATTGTTATATATCATCTGGCCATTGTCTGTTTGAATATTCAGTCACAGACACCACCATGACTAGCAAACGAGATCAAGAGCAATCCAACTGTCCACCACTGCTCATGCCAATGAGTTGAGACTGATTTTTATTCCTTCTAGAGCTTAGGTAGTATCATTAATAACTTCTGCCAAAGTTAATGATAACTTCATCTTATAGTCCTTTCTATTTGTATAATTCTCACCATTGAGAAGACTGCTCTGATTATTAGGATAAACAATGAGTTAGCAATTCCTCCAGGTAGAGTGCCTGAACAATCAAGGGCAGTCTCCTCTTGTAGCTTGCATCTGAGTCAGAATTTCCATCCTTGGTAGTTTATAGAATTAGAGTCTAGGTGTATAAAGAAGTCTTGGGATGCTATTACTAAAGTGGATAAAATCTTAGTCTGAGGCAAACAAGACCATGTGTTCTGCCTGCAAAGGAAGTAGTAGCCTATAGGGAGGGGCACATGGAGATCCGAGAAAAAGATTTTATCATAAAATGAAGTCAGAACCAAGAACTTACATATTTAGATCTCTATTAGTCTCTTCCAAGTGGCAAGTATTTGGCCCATCACCCTACAAAGTTTGCTGAATTCAAATTTAGAATTACCTGGGGTCTGATCAATAGATTGTACTAATTGATTCTTTCTCTGGGAGAAGGGAAACTAGCAGAGTCACAGGTTAATGTGTTTAATGTAGTTTGTCCATGTAGGTGCAAGTGTAATAGCCATTGGCTATAGTTCTCTATGATCTCATTTGATGCTAGCCTATATGTTTGCATTGTGAGAATCCAATGATGAATGGCATATCCAACAGTCAGTAAGGCTGAGGGCAGAGGGTCCTATCTGGGACAATCTAAGAAGAGTGACTATGTTCTGATCCAACAATTATAATAAAGGGGGGGGGAGAGAATGGAGCATTCTGGGTAGAAAACATCAGTGATCTATATAGTAATAGAGAAGGAGAATATCAATAAGTCAGTCAAAAATAAAACAACAATTAGACAGGGGTCCTGGTACAATGTCTTAGTTGGAATCTGTCCATTTTCCAAGGCCAGGTGCTTATTTCAAAGGTCTTCAGTCCATTGTCTATTTCCAAAGATCAGCTGCTTCTAAAGGATCTGTGATAATCCTCAGCTTGAAGTCCCCTATTGGAGTAGACTTCCAGTTATATGGAACTCTGAGTTGCTTATTTAGCTGTGAAAAGTTAAGTCAAGAATTGACTTACTGAAGTTTCACTAATATATTTGTTGTGCTAAAAAATGATTAAAGAAGACAACTTAGGTGATACAAACCAACTTTACTTAACACTTCATGAAGTAGACAATCTCCTTTTGGAGAACTGCAAAATGGAGTAGAAGGAAGGAAGCTTTTACAGGATAAAGAAAGAACAGGAAAGAGAAAAATGGAAAATATCTGATTGGCTGGGGCCCCACAGTCAACCATGTTTGGGTGAGAAGGCCAAGAGCTGGCTTGCATTTGGGGATTGACCGACTAAATATACTGCATTTCTGATCAAGTGGAGCATTTAAAGGGATGCGAAAATTATCTAAGTTTCAGTTTACTAATGTGGCTCCCCAGGAAGGAATGGCTCCATCTTGGGCCTAGAAAGGTATTTCAACAGTTGTTAACAGTACCTAATAAGGTCCCTTCCAGTGAGGTTCAAGAGAAGTTTTTCCCAGTCTCTCTTCCAATGATGAAATTTCCTAGCTGATGATCACGAAGAGCCAATTTAAGAAGCGTCACGTGAAGCTGGCCTTAACGTGTCCATTATAGGACTTGCAATATTTTACCACATCTATATGCAGCAGAAAAGAGTCTAATATCAGGGGTGAAATTTCTAAAAGTATGTGCCTTCCTGTTAACAGTTCATAGGGATATAACCAATGTGTCACTGAGACATATGGCCAAAAGGGCTAGTGGGAGTACCTCTAGCCAAGAGAGCTCAAGAATTTCTGAAAGTTTTGCTAATTTTAATCTAAGGATTCCATTGGTTCTTTTCATCTTTCCAGAAGTTTGTGGGTGGTAAGGACAGCATAGTTTTTGAGAAAGAGTGATGCCTTACCAAGTTCTTTTATAGTAGTTCATGTAAATTGTGTGCCTTGGTCACTCGATATAAAAGTTGGTATACCCCAGATTCGAAACACAAAATCAAGCAGCTTTTTAGAGACTGCAAAGAATGTTCAGCAAAGAAGATTTTCAGTAAGAAAATGCTGTAACCCACCCTAAAAATAAATAAATCCCATGGAGAGTGGGAGCTGGATAAAATCTATCTGAAGGTGTTCAAAGGGTCCTGGAGGTTTTGGTTCCTGGACACCTCATCTTTACAGTTTTTCCAGGATTATGTTGTTCACAAGTAACACATGTCCCCAAAATAATCTCAGCTGTCTTTTAAAGTTTTCCCACCAATACTGATTTAAGATAGTAAGCAATATGTCTTCACCATGATGTGTAGTTTCATAGAGAAATTCAGCTTATATCCATTTGAAATCATCTGGTGCCACCAAATTGTCATCTTGAGAGTCTCAAGGATTATCAAAGTGAAGTATATACCACATTTCTTCCATTCTTCCTTTTCCAAATCATGGGCTGGATTTTTTCTTTTTTTTTTTTTTTTTGCAGTACACGGGCCTCTCACTGCTGTGGCCTCTCCTGTTGCAGAGCACAGGCTCCGGGCGCGCAGGCTCAGCGGCCATGGCTCACGGGCCCAGCCGCTCCGCCACATGTGGGATCTTCCGGACTGGGGCACGAACCCGCGTCCCCTGCATCGGCAGGCGGACTCTCAACCACTGTGCCACCAGGGAAGCCCCGGGCTGGATTTTTGATGTGGATATTTGATAACTGCTTCTTTGTCTCAATCCAGAGATTTGTCTTTTAGGGGGTTAGTTAGTATCATAAACTTGGTTAAGCCTGCTTGTTTGGCAAAATGATCTACTAGGGCATCTCCTTTAATTTCCATTTAATTTTTTTGTCTGTGTTACAATGGGCCTCAATCTTTACAATAGCCGTTTCACTGGGAAGTTGAACTGCATCTAAAAATTTCTTAACTTGTTGTCCACTTTTGATGGGGATTCCAGCAGAAGTGAGAGAATCTTTTTGTTTCTAAAGCAGCATGTACTACTCCAGAAGCATACCTGCTATCTGTATATGTGTTTATTCTCTGGTCTTCGGCTAGTTGACAAGCTCTAATAAGTGTTATAAATTCTGTCGTCTGGACTAACTTTCCCTCAGGTAGAGGACTATCCTGAAATGGAGAGTTGAGATTAGTGATAGCATTAGCGATGGCATGATAATCTCCAGTTTCGGTTTTGAAGTATGACCGATCAACAAATACTATTCTCAAAGGGAGAAGCCTCTCTAATAAAGCTGAGCGAGGTACAGAAAATCCCTAGCTAAAGCAAGACGATTGTGAGGTTCCTTTTCTGGTAAGGGCAAGAGAGTGGCAAAATTCAGCGAGTTGTGCAGTTAATAGTAATGTGAGAGGGAGAGGGCAACAGAAATTCATAAGAGGTTAACTGACTGACTTTAAAGTGTTGTGTTGAGATTGGTTCAAGATGGCAGAGTAGAAGGACGTGCTCTCACACCTTCTTGCAAGAGCACCAGAATCACAACTAACTTCTGAACAACCATCGACAGGAAGACACTGGAACTCACCAAAAAAGATACCCCACATCCAAAGACAAAGAAGAAGCCACAATGAGACAGTAGGAGGGGCGCAACCAAATCCCGTAACTGCTGGGTGGGTGACTCAAAAACTGGAAAACACTTATACCACAGAAGTCTACCCACTGGAGTGAAGGTTCTGAGCCCCACGTCAGACTTGCCAACCTGGGGGTCCAGCAACGGAAGGAGGAATTCCTACAGAATCAGACTTTGAAGGCTAGCGGGATTTCAATGCAGAACTTTGACAGTAGTGGCAGAAACAGAGACTCCACTCTTGGAGGGCACACACAAAGTAGTGTGTGCATCGGGACCCAGGGGAAGGAGCAGTGACCCCATAGGAGACTGAATCAGACCAACCTGCTAGTGTTGGAAGGTCTCCTGCAGAGGCAGGGGGTGGCTGTGTCTCACTGTGAGGACAAGGACACTGGCAGCAGAAGTTCTGGGAAGTACTCCTTGGCATGAGCCCTCCCAGAGTCTGCCATTAGCCCCACCAAAGAGCCCAGGTAGGCTCCAGTGTTGGGTCGCCTCAGGCCAAACAACCAACAGGGAGGGAACCCAGCCCCACCCATCAGCAGACAAGTGGATTAAAGTTTTACTGAGCTCTGCCCACCAGAGAAACACCTAGCTCTACCCACCACCAGTCCCTCCCATCAGGAAACTTGCACAGCCTCTTAGATAGCCTCATCTACCAGACGGCAGACAGCAGAAGCAAGAAGAACTACAATCCTGCAGCCTGTGGAACAAAAACCACATTCATAGAAATATAGACAAAATGAAAAGGCAGAGGGCTATGTACCAGATGAAGGAAAAAGATAAAACCCCAGAAAAACAACTAAATGAAGTGCAGATAGGCAACATTCCACAAAAAGAATTCAGAATAATGATAGTGAAGATGATCCAAGACCTTGGAAAAAGAATGGAGGCAAAGATCAAGAAGATGCAAGATATATTTCACAAAGACCCAGAAGAATTAAAGAACAAACAAACGAACAATAAAATAACTGAAATGAAAACTACACTAGAAGGAATCAATAGTAGAATAACTGAGGCAGAAGAACGGATAAGTGACCTGGAAGATAGAATGGTAGAATTCACTGCTGCAGAACAAAACAAAGAAAAAGAATGAAAAGAAATGAAGACAGCCTAAGAGACCTCTGGGACAGCAATAAATGCAACAGCATTTGCATTATAGGGGTCCCAGAAGGAGAAGAGAGAGAGAAAAGACCAGGGAAAATATTTGAAGAGATTATAGTCGAAAACTTCCCTAACATGGGAAAGGAAATAGCCACCCAAGTCCAGGAAGCACAGAGAATCCCATACAGGATAAACCCAAGGAGAAACACGCCGAGGCACAAAGTAATGAAATTGGCAAAAATTAAAGACAGAAAAACTATTGAAAGCAGCAAGGGAAAAATGACAAATAACATACAAGGGAACTCCCATAAGGTTAACAGCTGATTTCTCAGCAGAAACTCTACAAGCCAGAAAGAAGTGGCATGATATACTTAAAGTGATGAAAGGGAAGAACCTACAACCAAGATTACTCTACCTGGCAAGGATCTCATTCAGATTCGATGGAGAAATCAAAAGCTTTACAGACAAGCAAAAGCTAAGAGAATTCAGCACAACCAAAGTAGCTTTACAATAAATGCTAAAGGAATTTCTCTAAGTGGGAAACACAAGAGAAGAAAGGGACCTACAAAAACAAACCCAAAACAATTAAGAAAATGGTCATAGGAACATACATATCAATAATTACCTTAAACGTGAATGGATTAAATGCTCCAACCAAAAGACACAGGCTTGCTGAATAGATACAAAAACAAGACCCATATATATACTGTCTACAAGAGGCCCACTTCAGACCTAGGAACACATACAGACTGAAAGTGAGGGGATGGAAAAAGATATTCCATGCAAACGGAAATCAAAAGAAACCTGGAGTAGCAGTATTCATATCAGATAAAATAGACTTTAAACTAAAGAATGTTACAGGAGACAAGGAAGGACACTACATAATGATCAAGGGATCAATCCAAGAAGATATAAATTATAAATATATATGCACCCAACACAGGAGCACCTCAATCCATAAGGCAACTGCTAACAGCTAAAAAAGAGGAAATCGACAGTAACACAATAATAGTGGGGGACTTTAACAACTCACTTACACCAATGGACAGATCATCCAAACAGAAAATTAATGAGGAAACACAAGCTTTAAATGATGCAATAGACCAGATAGATTTAATTGATATTTATAGGACATTCCATCCAAAACAGCAGATTACACTTTCTTCTCAAGTGCACACGGAACATTCCCCAGGATAGATCACACCTTGGGTCACAAATCAAGCCTCAGTAAATTTAAGAAAATTGAAATCATATCAGGCATCTTTTCTGACCACAACACTATGAGATTAGAAATTAATTACAGGGGGAAAAACGTAAAAAACACAAACACATGGAGGCTAAACAATACGTTACTAAATAACCAAGAGATCACTGAAGAAATCAAAGAGGAAATCAAAAAATACCTAGAGACAAATGACAATGAAAACACGACAATGCAAAACCTATGGGATGTAGCAAAAGTAGTTCTAAGAGGGAAGTTTGTAGCAATACAATCATATCTCAAGAAACAACAAACATCTCAAATTAAAAATCTAACTGTACACCTAAAGGAACTAGAGAAATAAGAACAAACAAAACCCAGAGTTGGTAGAAGGAAAGAAATCATAAAGATCAGGGCATAAATAAATGAAATAGAAACAAAGAAAACAATTGCAAAGATCAATAAAACTAAAAGCTGGTTCTTTGAGAAGATAAACAAAATTGATAAACCACTAGCCAGACTCATCAAGAAAAAGAGGGAGAGGACTCAAATCAATAAAATTAGAAATGAAAAATTAGAAATGAAAATTTACAACAGACACTGCACAAATACAAGCATCCTAAGAGACTACTACAAGCAAATCTATGCCAATAATATGGACAACGTGGAAGAAATGGACAAATTCTTAGAAAGGTATAACCTTCCAAAACTGAACCAGGAAGAAATAGAAAATATGAACAGACCTATCACAAGTAATGAAATTGAAACTGTGATTAAAAATCTTCCAACAAACAAAAGTCCAGGACCAGATGGCTTCAGAGGTGAATTCTATCACACATTTAGAGAGGAGCTAACACCCATCCTTCTCAAACTCTTCCAAAAAATTGCAGAGAAGAAACACTCCCAAACTCATTCTATGAGGCCACCATCACCCTGATACCAAAACCAGACAAAGACACTACAAAAAAAGAAAATTACAGACCAATATCACTGTTGAATAGAGATGCAAAAATCCTCAACAAAATACTAGCAAACAGAATCCAGCAACACATTAAAAGGATCATACACCATGATCAAGTGGGATTTATCCCAGGGATGCAAGGATTCTTCAATATACGCAAATCAATCAATGTGATACACCATATTAACAAATTGAAGAATAAAAACCATATGATCATCTCAATAGATGCAGAAAAAGCTTTTGACAAAATTCAACACCCATTTATAATAAAAACTCTCCAGAAAGTGGGCATAGAGGGAACCTACCTCAACATAATAAAGGCCATATAAGACAAACCCACAGCAAACATCATTCTCAAAGGTGAAAAACTAAAAGCATTTCCTCTAAGATCAGGAACAAGACAAGGATGTCCACTCTCATGACTATTATTCAACATAGTGCTGGAAGTCCTAGCCACGGCAATCAGAGAAGAAAAAGAAATAAAAGGAATACAAATTGGACAAGAAAAAGTAAAACTGTCACTGTTTGCAGATGACATCCTAAAGATGCTGCCAGAAAACTACTAGAGCTAATCAATGAATTTGGTAAAGTTGCAGGATACAAAATTAATGCACAGAAATCTCATGCATTCCTATACACTAATGATGAAAAATCTGAAAGAGAAATTAAAGAAACACTCCCATTTACCAATGCAACAAAAAGAATAAAATACCTAGGAATAAACCTACCTAGGCAAACAAAAGACCTGTAAGCAAAAAACTATAAGACACTGATGAAAGAAATTAAAGATGATACCAACAGATGGAGAGATATACCATGTTCTTGGATTGGAAGAATCCGTATTGTGAAAATGAGTATATTACCCATAGCAATCTATGGATTCAATGCAATCCCTATCAAACTACCAATGGCATTTTTTACAGAAGTAGAACAAAAAATCTTAAAATTGGTATGGAGACACAAAAGACCCCGAATAGCCAAAGCAGTCTTGAGGGAAATAACTGGAGCTGGAGGAATCAGGCTCCCTGACTTCAGACTATACTACAAAGCTACAGTAATCAAGACAATATGATACTGACAAAACCAGAAATGTAGATCAATGGAACAGGATAGAAAGTCCAGAAATAAACCCACACATCTATGGTCAACTAATATACGATAAAGGAGGCAAGGATATACAATGGAGAAAAGACAGTCTCTTCAATAAGTGGTGCTGAGAAAACTGGACAGCTACATGTAAAAGAACGAAATTAGAACACTCCCTAACACCATACAAAAAAATAAACTCAAAATGTATTAGAGACCTAAACGTAAGACAAGACACAATAAAACACTTAGAGGAAAACATAGGAAGAACACTTTGACATAAATCACAGCAAGATCTTTTTTGATCCACCCCCTCGAGTAATGGAAATAAAAGCAAAAATAAACAAATGGGACCTAATGAAACTTAAAAGCTTTTGCACAGCAAAGGAAACTATAAACAAGACGAAAAGACAACTCTCAGAAAGGGAGAAAATATTTGCAAACAAATCAATGGACAAAGTATTAATCTCCAAAATATATAAATAGCTCATGCAGCTCAATATTAATAAAACAAACAACCCAATCCAAAAATGGGCAGAAGACCTAATAGACATTTCTCCGAAGAAGACATACAGATGGCCAAGAAGCACATGAAAAGCTGCTCAACACCACTAATTATTAGAGAAATGCAAATCAAAACTACAATGAGGTATCACCTCACACCAGTTAGAATGGGCATCATCAGAAAACCTACAAACAAGAAATGCTGGAGAGGGTGTGGAGAAAAGGGAACCCTCTTGCACTGCTGGTGAGAATGTAAATTGATAGAGCCAGTATGGAGAACAGTATGGAGGTTCCTTAAAAAACTAAAAATAGAATTACCATATGATCCAGCAATCCCACTACTGAGCATATACCCAGAGAAAACCATAATTCAAAAAGACAGATGCACCCCCCATCGATAGACGATGTATAAAGAAGATGTGGTACATATATACAATCGAATATTATTCAGCCATAAAAAGGAATGAAATTAGGTCATTTGTAGAGACGTGGATGGATCTAGAGACTGTCATACAGAGTGAAATAAGTCAGAAAGAGAAAAACAAATATCGTATATTAATGCATATATTTGGAACCTAGAAAAATGGTACAGATGAACCAGTTTGCAGGGCAGAAATTGAGACACAGATGTAGAGAACAAATGTATGGACACCAAGCAGGGAAAACTGTGGAGGGGGTGTGAATGGTGGTGGGATGAATTGGGAGATTGGCACTGACATATATACACTAATATGTATAAAATGGATAACTAATAAGAACCTTCTGTATAAAAAAATAAATAAAATAAAATTCAAAAAAAATTTTTTTTAAGTGTTGAGTGTTCTGTCTTTACCCCACGTGGAACCGTAAGTTCAAGCAGGGAGCCCAGAACTAATTCAGCAGAAGAGTCAACAAGTTTTGCAGTGGCAGCTAGAGCCTAGCTGTCCACATAGAGCGTTGTCCAGTCAGTTGAAAGCAAAAAGGTATTGACAGCCCGGGTGTAGACACACACTGAGAAAGGCAGAGCAATAATCTGCTGCAGTGAAGCAGGTGATGTGGGGAACAACTGATGACAGCATAGTGTTTCAGTTAGGTACTAATGGAAAGGAAGGGATAATAATTGTATTGATGTCCCTGAGATCTTGAACAAATCAGTATCCGTGTCCATTTGGTTTCTTTACTGGCAGCACAGAAACATTACAAGGGTTAGTGAAGGTTATGAAAAGGCCTTTGGATATGAAGCCCTGGACCATAGATTTGAGGCTTTCCTTTGCTCTAGCTTCTGGCTTTGGGGAAGTTTGGATAAGAGTTTGGTAGGATCTATCAGAACTTTAATAGATTTCATTCCAATTGTTTTTCCTATGTCAATTCCTGTGGGAACTTTAGCCCATAGAGCGTCATGTAGTGCCAAGATCTTCATCTGGAGTATACACCAAATAGAGTGGAGAAGGGGAGGTTTATATAGACCAGACACAACTTGACTATGAATAGGTGAGTCCTCTGAAACCAGAAATAGTCCCTCTTGTGTGCATTTAATATTACAGTTCCATTTGCAAAGTATATCTCTCCATAATAAATTTGTAGGGGTGGTATCACAGAGCAGGAAGGAATGTTTTTCAGTCAGAGACCCAAGGATTGTAGTTAAAGAAGGATCTGTGGGTTATTTGAAATACCTACCTGTGTGCTATGTTTACTCCAAAGAAGAGGCTGAGCAAAGATGGAAGGGGTTGATGTAGAAAGATTAGTGGTGTTAGAAGGTATTTTCTAGTTTATCCCCAAATCTCTTATAGTTTCATCTTTTTGTTTGTTGCATGATTGCATTATGGTCCAATCAACTTTTATTGGAAATGTTTCAGGTGTGGCTTTTAGGAGACTTTGACCTATCTTACGGGCTTTTTTTGACCCTGGGGTTTGTTGTGGAAAGAGGGATCCTGTAGGTCTCTTTCTGCATCAGTCCAATCAGCTTTTGCCATCCAGGATTTAGCATCTGAGGTTCTGAGCACAATGTGTACGAGTTGGTATAGGTCAGGTAGCCCTGGGTCATATGTATCCAAAGAATTCCAAATTCTTCCATGAATATTTGCTGGTGTTGCTTGGGTTTACAGAAATCTTTCATTACAGCTCTTAATTCCCCCTGGGTCCAAGGTTGAAATTTTATGCTTGTCTGCATACCTAGCTTATGGGAGGGATGAATTCTTAGAGGCAACTGGCGTTTGAGGGTTTTAGAAGAGTTGCTGACAAAAGGTAGGAGGTCTGGACAAGAGGAATATGAAGGAGGATGGGCAGAAGGGAAGAGAGCAGAAAGATAAGGGGGATGGGATTGGGGGGAACTGGCTACAGGAAGGCAACTGGAAGACAAGGCAGAGGACTTGCTATGGAAATGAGTCTAGATTGTTGTTTAAGTTTGCCAAATTGTTCATGAGCTTTGACCAAAGAATCTTTTAGTGAAGCAATTTTGAACAGAGTTTCATTTCAAGGTGTCTGCAAACCAGTAAAAAAAAAATGCTGCCCATTGAGTCTGAGAAGTTTATTCTCTTTCTTTTTTAAGGCACCTCTCAAATGAACAATTTTGTTCAAGCCCAGTGTTCCACACAGTGGCCACTGAAGGCCCAGATCATCCTCGGGGAAGTTATGCCATTTGAAACACAGGTGCAAGAATTAGAACTGTAATGAGTTGACATATAAGAAGTAGGAGTTTTTCCAGAAGGAAGAGAGGAATTAGACTTAGCTGACCCCATAAGAGCTGGCAACAAACAGTCCATTGAAAGTGATGCTGTACACTTTGAGTCTTGAGCCCCCAGTGTGATGGTAACTGCCTCCAAATGTAGACCCAACAAGCTACACCTCCAGGCAGGTGTAGAACCAAAGAGGAAGCTCTCTGTGGATCAAAGCCAAACTCTGGGGACCAAAAAAAAAAATTGAAACACGAGGATAGTCTTATCTAGGCTAAGCAACGTATGTCCAAAAGAATGCCAGGCAAGTGAGAACCATACTGATCTGTGAGACCAGCTTAAACAAAAAGCTTAAAAGGCCTATCTATGCCTGTGTTCTACTCTGTGATAAACAACACTTTCAGATGGCATAACATAAAACAGAAGTAGAAAAGAGAGCAAAAAAAAAAAAAGAATAAAAAGGAATGACCTGACTCCACCAGAGATGCTGAACAAATGGGAATCAATAACAAAACCGGGATATCAAACTGAGACTCGATAACCAAAGAACTCAAAGCAAAGGGCAGAGTTCAGACCCAGTGCTGACTTACCATGTCAATGCCTATAAGTGGACTCGGTGGGTACTGCACCTGATTGAAGGCTGGAGTCCGTGATGACAGGCAGTCCAGACAACATCTCAATGGAACCTTCAGGAACACTATGGAAATAAGGACCACCCAAGGAAAACAACCAGAAGTTATTTATTCAGAGCTTGCTATAGTAAGCCACCACTTATGTTTGGCAGAGACTTAAAGGCAGGGGAGTAGGAAAGCTTTATAGTGAAAAAAAGGGAAGGTTTTCAGAAGTGCTCTGCTTGGATCTTGGTGGCATGGAGAAGCTGGAAGCAGGCGCATTTTATGGTTTGTAGAACATATTTGGCTTCCTCTGACTGATCCTAAGTTGGAAGCAGGAGCAAAAATTGAAGAAGCTGGCAGTCACTGACCAAGTCCTGACTGTTCTGGGCCATTTGCTACAGAGTTTGTGGTTTGGCTTCCTGGACTGGCTGCTGCAGAGGTTGTGGGTCGGGCGTCTGTCCTCATACATGGACTGTGCATTGTCTGTTTGGATGTTTAGTCTCTCACAGTGGAAGCTTGGCATCGTAGATATTTTTAAAACCTGGCTGATGGACCATATTTTACTTTTTTTTTTTTTTTTTTTCGGTATGTGGGCCTCTCACTGTTGTGGCCTCTCCCGTTGCGGAGCACAGGCTCCGGACGCGCAGGCCTAGCGGCCATGGCTCACAGGCTTAGTTGCTCCGTGGCATGTGGGATCTTCCCGGACCAGGGCACGAACCCGTGTCTCCTGCATCGGCAGGTGGATTCTCAACCACTGCGCCACCAGGGAAGCCCCCATATTTTACTTTTTAGCTATTGAACTATATAGTCATATAATAATATTTGGTCGTATAACATTTTATGCTTCCTAATACTGAAACAATTTCAAATACATTCTCCCCCCCCCCTTTTATCCTTACAGCGATCTTGTAATCCTGGGGAGGTTAATTACCTAATGTCATTCATTGGATTTGGGCTAGAGTTAGGAGTCAGTCACAGTATAGCCTGATTTGCAACGCAACACTCAAATTGTCTGGTATATCATCTATAATGGCCTTAAAATAAATATTTGGGGCTCTATGGGATAAAGGGTCTGTTCCAATTGCTTCTAAATTCATTACTTAAAGTTAGGATAAATCCTTGAAGGGTCATAGCTCCCTTCAAATCCCTACAAGGCTGTCATGTGGAAGAAGGATTAAGTTTCTTCCTACGGTTCTAGACGGCAGAACTCACACCAGTGAGTGGAAGAGAGGCAGATTTCAATTTAAAATGTGAAATATCTTTCTAATAATGAGACACGCCCCCCAAAGAAGGGGTCACCTTGTGAAAGGGCCAGTTCCTCACACCTCTTACTGTTTGAGTAGGACTCCATGATCCTACTCCTCTAGAAAGTGCTTGAACTGGCCAGGCCAGCTAATCTCAAAGTACATCATAAACTTCAAGTTCATGAAATTTTTTTTTTTTTTTTTTTGGCGGTATGCAGGCCTCTCACTGTTGTGGCCTCTCCCGCTGCGGAGCACAGGCTCCGGACGCGCAGGCTCAGTGGCCCTGGCGCATGGGCCCAGCCGCTCCGTGGCACGTGGGATCTTCCTGGACCGGCGCACGAACCTGTGTCCCCTGCATCGGCAGGCGGACTCTCAACCACTGCGCCACCAGGGAAGCCCCATGGAATTTTTTTAATTTATAAAAAGATACATAGACATTTTAAATACAGCTATTTAACATCATTCAAATTCTGGATGAAATTATCATGCTATGTTTCTCAAAAACAATCAGTTCTATTTTAAACTTTACCCCCAGACTCTTCTTTGAATCAGTATTTTTGTCCTCATGCCCATATATTTTCAAAAACATTTTTTTAAAAGTAAAAAAAAAAAAAAAAAAAGGTTTAAATTCTAATAAAAGTACTAATAGGAAGTCATCTAATTCAATCGTCCATCTGCATTGTTTTCTGATTGTGCTCTTATAACTTTATACCAAATATTGTGCTCATTGTTTTTGATGTTTTAATAAAACATCAAATAGTAATTCAATGAGGTTAAAAAAAAAGAGAGAAACCCTTCCCATTGAATGGTAAATGCTAGGATTTTAATCTGTAATCTTAATTCTTTGAACATGATATTTTTCCTTCTTTTGGCTTCTTTTTTAATGTTCCCTCAGGTTGAACTCAATTATATTCTTTTCTAGTTTACAAATAACTTGAAGCTGAAAGAAAAGAGTCCTCCTGACTTGTGACTGATGTTCTGCTAGGACTTCCGGGGGATCCTCTTCTCAACCCACCCTTTACCTGCCTCTTCAACTGTTTAAATTGACTCCCCTAATTTCTTCCTAAAGGTTGGGGCTGCGGTTTCTCTCCTGAAAAACAATACAGAATCCTGGGGATTCTGCAAAATCTAAGAAGTCATTGCAGAGGTAAAGTAGACAAGAAGTTGGGGCAGAAGTTGTGCCCTCTGCACAAAGCCAGCTGCTCTGGGCCGTCTTTGACAACTTCCAGGACTAAACTTAAGGCGGTGTTCAAAATTGTTTTCTCTACCATATCTATTTATTTTTTTATGACTGTACATATTTACATACGTACACGTATGGCGAGGGAGAGAGAAAGTGATGACGTGAGGCTCCTTGAGATTAGGAGGCGATAAGAAAATAAAGCAGGTGGCTGAGAAGGGAGAATTCTGTTAGAGAAGGAGGAATTGAGAGTTAACCATCATTCAGAGGAGCAGGAGGTCTCTGTAGGTAGCAGTCTAGAAATGCGAACTCGTGCACCCCCTTGGGGGACAGGCTCTGTTGCTTTCTATTTCTTCGCTTGCAGCCGCGTGCCTATTTATTTAAAACTGACTGAATTTCCTCTCAATGGCTGATCAGGTTGATTCTTCAGACTAGTGGATATTTCTTTTTAATGTCTCCAAATGCAATCTTTTTCTTTCTCTCTTGCTTTTTTTTTTTTTTTTTTTTTTAGGTTGAGGGGGAAGATATGGTTGAAATTCTGGCTGGGTAAGTGGGGGATTCTCAGAAATGAGAAAGGGGGAAGGAAACGGACTTAGAAGCCGGCAAGCAAAGCAGCAGCCTCCGGTCCCCCTATCCTCCACACCCCCTACCTCCGCCCCGTGACCTTCCGTGGAGACCCCAGGAGGCTGCATCAATATTTGATCAGCCTTTCGCCAGCGCGTTGCCAGCACTCGTCGGCAGGGCTTGCCAGGCATCGCCTGTGCTGCGCTGCGCTGCAGCCGGCGCCGGGGCCCGCAAGGGGCTTTGAAAGGACAGGCTCTTCGCTCCCCGCCTCCCCTGGGGCGCGGCGCCCACCATGCGGGGCTGCACGCGGCTCTGCGCGCTGCTCTGCGCGCTGCCCTGGCTTCTGCCGCCGGCTGCACGCGGGCTCCCCGCGCAACCCTTAGCGCGGCGCCGCGACCCCCGCGACCCCGCCAGGGGCGCTGAGTTCGATCGCATCTACAACGGGGTGGTGAGCCTCAGCACCGAGAACATCTACTCCTTCAACTACACTAGCCAGCCCGGCCAGGTAAGACACTCGCTCCCTTCGCTGCCAGGAACTTGCCAGATCTCAGAGCCCCGTCGCTGCTCTGGGTCCCTGGGGAATCGACCTCGGGAGACCACAGGGACCAGGGGACCCTCGTTCCCTTTCTCCTTCAAAGCAATCACTGCCTTGCCCAAGCTGCCGCATCCTCCGCTACCGGCCTCGGGGACATCTTCGCCTCCTCTCGCGCCTTCCCGGCCTGGTCTCTGGCATTTCTGGGCTTTGCAGGGGCACTGGTTCCCCGCACCGTCTGCGGGTCCTGGCCCCCTGCTGGGCCCTTCTCTAGGGAGGTCACGATTTCTAAGGCTGAGGAGGAAAGGACTGCACCTCTGTTCCTAATCCCCTGCGGGGAAGGAACCTCATCTCTTTTGAATGATTCTGCCAGACTTCTATTTCATAGCCCATGGGGAGGGAGAGCTGCTCAGAATCTAAAATGGGAATGTGTGAGAACGGACCGAGCTGCAGAACCTCTGTGTGTTCAAGAGTCACTGCCTGCGTTTCTGTACCGTTGTCACACGTTTGTGCTTCAGAGAAGCCAGAAGACCCGACCAAAGATATTGGAACTGCAGCCATCAGCCGATTTATAGAGGTCTTGATTTTATACAAGGATGGATAATTGAGTGAAAGTTCTAGACCTATTTCTGACAAAAATTGAGGTGAGACAAGGGAAGGAAAGGACTGTTCCAGCAACTACCACTTTGACACATATACTCTGATTGTATAATGTAAGAAAACGCATACAGTTAGCTCTTCTCCTCTAATAGGAGGCACAGAGAAAAGAGAAAACTCCCCAGTGTACCTGCCTCTAGATCTTCTTCCCAGGAATGTATGTGAATGAATGTGTATATATATGTATACATATGTATGAATGTATATGTATCCCTTACTATGCCAGCATTTCCTACTCACTGGGGAAATTCCAGAACCAGATGATTGGGATACCATGATACGCCTCCCTAACTCTCACTTAGGATCAAAATTCAGAAACCTGGTAGCTTGGGGTAGTATTTAGCCAAGAGGGAACAGTGTGCCCATCACCACTCCCAGACATTTCCCAAGTGTGTGTACTGGGCAAGTGCACCATCTCCAGTCTGGCACCAGATCCTTGGTCTTCACCATGGACCATGTCACCATATTCTTACCCTGTCCTGTCCCTCGCTGACCTTTAAGTTGTACTCCTGAAGTAAGCAGAGTGGCTGTGTGCAGAGCCATTCCACTGTAGAGAAGTGGGGGGGGTGTCAGTTTTTACTCCCCATATTCCTTGTAACCCACCTTTTCCAGTTCTGTGTGCTGTATGGACCAGCTGACATTGCACTTGAAGTGTGTTCCCAGCCCTGTTATTGGCTCAGAATAAATAAATGTCTGAAAAACCCCATGATCTCTGGGGTGTACTGCCAGTTTCCCCCTAAATCATTGGTAAAGAAACTCAAATGATGTGTGCAAAGTAAGACCCTACATCAGGCTTTAGTATTTCTTACACTGCTGCTTAGAGATAGAGTGACTGCTTTTTTACTGTTCTTTGGACCTTTTTGGCTGCAGTATTCAGTGAGTTCCTCTACCTCAGCACACGTTGTACTGTTTGCAGTTAGGGTCACCTACCTGACTTTCCCAGAAAACTGTGAGATATTGAGGATGAGGGCAGAGTCACGTCCATCTCTATACCCTAGTACCTAGCACAGTGCTTGGCACATAACAGGTTTACTAATGTTTCTGAAAAAATGAATAAATAGTTGAAAAAAGATTTAAGGAGTCTTTAAGCTAAACCTAAATAAAATATACTTTTTAGTAGGTTGAATGTGAGATCATTTCAGATAAAAACAAAATTTTTAAAAATTGTTCTGAGATTATGCTCTTTCCATTTTGCCTGTATGTTTGTTAAAATGCCCTTTATTTTATGAAATAATGGTGATAATTAGTTTTTAAAATATCTCTGCATAATACAATAAAAAGCTGACAGTCCCTAAATTTTACTAGTCTGAGAAATATAGTTGGAAACCTTAGGACTAGCAGAAAACTCAAGTGTTTTAATTATTAATGCCAGTATGCAATAATATGAACCAGATGTCCTCAAATCTTACAGCCTTCTGAAACTTCTCTTTAATGTGCAAATAAGACAGTGGAATCCTCAATCAATTTACTTTGGAAAATTGCCCTTCTCTCCCTCCAGTCCTGTATTCCAGTTGCTTTCTCCAGAAATGGTATTGTTCTGACCTACCCATCCAAACCATTATTCTGTTTCTCTTGATGGCCTCCTCTCTTCTTGGTCCCTTTTGCCTCATGTTGGAGACCAGCACCCCCTCCTTCTAATACCATGAACACAATCCTGTTGGATATAGCAGAATTTTACTGAAGGTTTGGAGTAACATAAGGGAATTGCAGAACAGCACAGAGTAGGTGATAGATTAAACCAGAAATCTAAGCAACACCGTCATAACAATTTACCAGCTATTCCTCAGTTTGGTGGCACTATTTTTCAGGCCCTGGCTTGTCACCATCTTCTTGGCCACCCCTCACCACAAATGCTGGCCTCTCAGTCTCTAAATTTTTGTTATTCTCTCACATCAAGCAGTTTTGCCTCCATGACCAACCCCAAACTCACTAAAGAACTCTGCTAAATAAAGAGCTATAAGCCCAAGAGCAGAACCTTTTTCCTTTAACCTGAGCAAAGTCTTGGTCAGGGCTCTCTCCGCTGCACACGTCATTTCCCATCTACCTGTCTTCAGTGCAACTAAGAATTTGGTTTAGACATAGGTGTATTCTTAATTGGAAAACTGAAAAATATTGAATGAAATACATATAACAGTGTTTATATTGGCACTAATGGACATGTAGCACATTAAATCATTAAATTCACATTACAGAGCATTATAAAAAGACTTTCCTGAACCCTTTTTCAAATGCTTCCCATTTCTTTTCCAATGAACATAACTTTTATTTCCTAATTTTCACATAGCATCTAGCTCTCCAGAAATCTTGACTTCACACAAGTTTTTCTCATTTAATTAAGTACAGTTTATTTAAAGATTTTTACTTATTTATTTTTGCGGTACGCGGGCCTCTCACTGTTGTGGCCTCTGCCGTTGCGGAGCACAGGCTCCGGACGCGCAGGCTCAGCGGCCATGGCTCACGGGCCCAGCCGCTCCGCGGCATGTGGGATCCTCCCAGACTGGGGCACGAACCCGCGTCCCCTGCATCGGCAGGCGAACTCTCAACCACTGCGCCACCAGGGAAGCCCAAAGATTTTTATTTTTGAAAAGACTAATCATCATTAAAATTACACCGGATGTTTCATATAAAGACACTGCAAATACTGATTATAATGCTGTAAGCAAAGGAAGAAAAAATTAAAACAATGTGGATAAGTGCATTTTAAAAAAAACAACGAAAAAAAATTCGGTTTAGGAAAAAAAAAGACTAATTTTTTTCGTTTTAATCTTTTTTTCTTTTCGCTTCAAGCCATTGGTATGTTTGCCATTCTCTTTCCTTCAGCTTGGAGGAGAAAGACTATTCTAAGTTTAGGCTTTGGTGCAGAGAGGAAACCGCTGTGGGAGACTTTGTTCCTAACCTCTCCGGTCAGCCACTGCATCTTCCATACCTAACGCTGTCTTGGAGAACTATTTAGCCAAATGTGTCATGCTAATTAGCTAAGCTAGCACCTGGAAAAGTCTCACATGCCTTCCAGGCTGAGAGTAATGTAAATATGAAGTTGCCGTTAAAAGAAAAATCACTGAAGGAATGGAGTGACTGGTTTAAAGAAGGATAATGAAAATAACGATTGAAGGTATAGGTCAGGCAAGATCGTGGTTCATTTCAGCCCCTGGAGGGGCAGTGTCTGGAGACTCCTTTCAAGGGGTGTAGGGTTTCATTGCCTCAAGGGCTGGGACCAAACAAGAAGGAAGTCTCCTTATGGAGAAAATTGTCAGGGATGGGTTTGACTGGGACAGAGGGCATAAAAGCAGGTTTATTGGGAAATGAGAATACTCTCGCAGAGACACGTGGCGACAATAATAAGATGTAGATTTGAGCTACATGATGATAAGAAGCCCTTAAATAAAAATCTAACCATGACCCAGCAAGAGGTCTTCTCTGGGGCTTTCAGTGACAGAATTCATTGTTTGCCATAGATTTTTGAATTTGAAATATTTCTCTGGACTTATTTCTTTTATTTTGTTTATTAAACTGAGGCATTTATCTTTTCATGACATATAGTTGTCTATGCCTAAGGAACAAATCTTGGCTTTATTAATATCAACCAGTATCTAGAATCAGTTAGACCAGCCTGTTAGATCCAGACTGAAAAAGCCTATCCAGTTCTCATGAACAGGACATTACAGGGGTAGCTTCTAGCTGTATACATTACTACTTAGAAGAATTTAAAATGTTGATGCAATAGCCTCAGTTCTCTCCATGTCATATGTACTCTCCCCGCGTTCTTTACAAAATGAGGCAGAGAAACCTCCTCTGCTGTCCTCCCACATCTCCTTACTGAACTGGACTGGTGCTTGTTTGGGAAGAATCATCTCATTAGCACATTACCTGGGTGGTTGGTTACTGTCTCAGTCAGTTCAGGCTGTTAGAGTACCATAGACTGGGTGCCTTAGAAAACAAACACTGATTTCTCACAGTTCTGGAGCCTGGGAAGTCCAAGATCAAAGTGTCAGCAGACTTGTATCTGGTGAGAGCTGGCTTCCAGCACTCACTTTACTCACTTGTAAACAGCACTTACAGACATGTCCTCGTGTGGCCCAGAGAGCAGAGAGAGAAGCCAGCTCTCTCCTGTCTCTTCTTATAAGGGCACTAATCTCATCACGAGATCTCCAACCTCATGATCTAATTAACTTCCAAAGGCCCTACCTCCAAATACTATCACCCTGGAGATTAGGCTTCAACATATGAATTTGGGGATGTGGGGACACAGACATTCAGTCCGTAGAGTCACCTCTCACATTTTCCTGCGTGGCTCTGAAAAAAGAGTATCAACATGCCATAAGGGTATTTAGGGGCTGACATTACTCCAGTTATGAGTCTGATTTTATGAAGGGACCATCTTCTGCCTGCCTTGACCTGATAATCATATGCTAAACTGTACAATGGACCTCTACCTTTGCTACTTGTGCTGAACTTGTTTTTCAATTCCTTTTTGTTTCTTGCTGAGTGCCATGTCTATAAGCTTGCTGTAGTGTTGGGTTTGGTTTTTCAGTTGTTATTTTGTTTTGTGTAGATTTTACTGCTGTGATGGTCCCTTCTGACAGGGTGTTTTAGGTTCTTATACAGTTCATCAAGATTTTCAGCCTTTCTGCCTTTCCTGATTTGGTTTCAATGTGTTACCTGATGTATCTCCTATGTCATTCCTCACTGTTAGCTTGAATCTTAAAGACCAAGGGACTTGAAGATACTGTGAAACCTCTTTGCTGCTAGAAGTGCCAGCATTTCTTTATTTCAAAGAGAAGTAACCACACCCTGCTGATATTATTACACGTTGCCATGCAGCACCCCAGAGTATGTTAGCCAGCTCTTCCTGAATTGTTTAATGCTGGAGCTGACTGAAGTTCATGTCAACACACCAAGATGGTGCGTTAATGATTTAAAGGCACATCTAATGAGCTATTGGAATTGGGGCCTCACCATCCTTTCTGCGTATTTGCTAAGAAAAATATCAAATACATCATGGGCTGCCAGACAATATAATCATAGTCTTTTCTATTTTGCTAAGAAAAAAAAATTATAAACATTGATTTTTTTTTTCTTTACTTGGACGTTTTGAAAATGGAAACTTTGAGGTTTTCCAGTACATTGTTTGGCTATGCAAACCAAAACAAAACCTAAGGACCTGTATTTTGCTTAAAACCTAAGGCAGCAATAAGAATAACATTGTATTCTATTAAGTCCTCAGCCTAAGATCCTTTGGTTTTTATATATAAGAATGTGTGTAAAACTTAGATAGGAGAAGCAGTTGATTTACATGTTAAAAGATAGTGCTCCATTCCTGAAAAGCAGAGCTGAATGTTATATAGCAAATTTAAATTATACAGTAAATGTTATTAATAAAATTAAAATTAATTTGCTGTAATAATTAATTACTTCAAATTCTTATTCCCCTCATCCCCTCAGTTTATTTGAAGTGGCAGTAATAGCCAAAGAAATTGATTTTACTATTGGGAAGAAGTTATATGCAGATGTTAATTTTGCTACAAGATTCAACAGGGGATTTTTCAGTTAGTTTAACAAGAATAGTAAAGCTGGCTTGAAGTTGTCTTATATTGAAAAATGTGTCAAGAGAAAGTTGAATATAAGTTTTCTTTCCTGATAAGAAAGCTATAGGAATCCACTTCCCTGTCACAGCTCCCAAGAAGTGAGAAATTTTCTCTCTATTTGGACCACGGAAAAGGTTTTGAGGAGCTAGTTTTCAATCCATAATTTTAAGGAACTTTATTTTGGACCCAGCCTTCTACAGCTGATCTCAAGGATGGCCAGGGGCGTCACTATGTAATTATGAAAGTATTGGTTAGTTAAAAGTGAAGATCACCTATGTTTTGGTTAGACTCTTAAGTGTTTGAATAAAATACTTAATTTCCAAAAATGGTGGCAAGGGCTTCCCTGGTGGCGCAGTGGTTGAGAATCCGCCCGCCGATGCAGGGGACACGGGTTCGTGCCCCGGTCCGGGAGGATCCCACATGCCACAGAGCGGCTGGGCCTGTGAGCCATGGCTGCTGAGCCTGCGCATCCGGAGCCTGTGCTCCGCAACGGGAGAGGCCACAACAGTGAGAGGCCCGCAAAAAAAAAAAAAAAAAAAAAAAATGGTGGCAAAATTAAAGTTTATCTAACATCATCAAGTAACATGTTGTCCTGAGTAAAAACATCCTTTGGCTACCTGGGAACTTACACTTGATACTGTGGACATTTAAGAGTGTAGACAAAAGTTCACCTCTTCCTCTGCCTAACCTTGGCTGCAAAAGATTTTCGACTGTGTTTGCTTCCTCACTGTCCCCTATATGTACATATTTTTAACAAAACCTTACTCTTCAAAGCAGATTTAGGTTTACAGAAAAATTAAGCAGAAAGTGCAGAGAGTTCCCATATATCCTCTCCCCACCCTCCCCCATCCACACACAGTTTCCCCTATTATTAATATCTTACATTAGCATGGTACACTAATGAAGAACAAATATTGGTATAATATTGATATTTTATTGGCCTTTATTATTTACTAAAGTCCACAGTGTACGTTAGGTTCACTATTAGTGTTGTACAGTTCTATGGGTTTTGAAAAATGCACAGTGTCATAATATCCATCATTATGGTGAGTTGTATAGAATAATTTCACTCCCATAAAAATCCCCTGTGCTCTACCTATTCATCCCTTCCTTTCTTTCAAACCCTAGCAACCACTGATTTTTTTTTTTTACTCTCCTTATAGTTTTGTCTTTTCCAGAATGTCATATTGTTGAAATCATACAGCATGTAGCCTTTTCAGACTTGCCTCTTTCACTTAGCAATATGCCTTCAAGCTTCCTCCATATATTTTCATGGCTTGATAGCTTATGTCTTTTTAGTACTAAATAATATTACATTGTCTGGATATGTCATAGTTTGTTTATCCATTCACCTATGAAAGACATCATGGTTGCTTCCAATTTTTGGCAATTACGAATAAAACTGCCGAAAACATTTGGGTGCAGATTTCTGTGTGGACATAAGTTTTCATCTCATTTGGGTATATACCAAGGAGCTTAATTCCTAGATCATACGGCAAAAGTATGTTTAGTTTTATAAGAAACTGTCAAACTTGTCTTCTACAATGACTGTACCATTTTGCACTCTCACCAGCAATGAATGAGAGTTCCTTTTGTTCCATATCCTCATCTGCATCTGGGGTTGTCAGTGCTTTAGATTTTAGCCATTCTGATAGGTGTAGAATGATATCTTATTGTTTTAATTTGCAGTTTCCTAATGGCATATACAGTTGAGTATCTTTTCATATGCTTATTTGCCATCTGTATATCTTCTTTGGTGAGGCATCTTTGCAAATCTTTTGCCCATTTTTAAATTGGATTGTTTGTTTCCTCATTGTTGAATTTTAAGTGTTCTTTGCAGATTTTGGATACCAGTCCTTTATCAGAAACAAGTTTTGCAAATATTTTCTCCTTGTCTATGGGCTTGTCTTCTCATTCTCTTAATAGCATTTTTCACAGAGCAGACATTTTTTAATTTAATGAAGTACCACTTATCAATTTTTCCCCATGGATCATGCCTTTGGTGTTGTATCTAAAAGTCTGCCATAAAATCTAAGGTCACCTAGATTTTCTCCTTATATTATCTTCTAGAAGTTTTATAGTTTTGAATTTCACATTTAGATTTATGATTCATTTAGGGTTAGTTTTTGTGAAAAGTGTAAGGTTTCTGTCTAGAATTTTTGTGTGGTTTTTGTTTTTGTTTTGCATACGATAGCCAGCTGTTCCAGCACCATTTGTTGAAAAGGCCACCCTATATTTTTAGTATTATAGTACTGCGTATGTGTGTATACATTTATTGCCTATCCTGGACTAAAGAGTTTGAAGCAACTCTTTATTTGGGGCTCATTGTTCCCAACCTTCCCCTCTGTTACCACCATCTCCGATCTCTACCATTCTCTTGTTGCTCCTTTTTTCTATGTATCTTATGTCTCTCTGCTTCTTCCATCCCTTTTGTCTTTCCAGTCTCCTGTGAACACTGTCAGTCCATCAAGGTTCTTTCTCTTCTCTGGTCGTTTGAAGCTTTGCTACTGGCAAAATATTCTTTCTTCTTCATCTCAGGAGATATGTTTTGTTCCTTCCTTCCTGATTCAGAGCCAGTCTCCCAATTTTTAAGGTTTTGCTATAGAATGTTAATAATAACAACAGTGGAGGATGAAGAGCATACATTATTTGGGCAATCAGTATATATTTGTTTTGACTTCTTGTACCATTATTTCCTTTTTTCATGTCAACAAGATTTTCTTTGTCAAGTCTGCTTAGCTACAGAAGTGTGTCATTGGGCTTGCATTTGTGATGTTTTTTCTATCAATAAAGAAACACAAAATATCCCTCAAAACCATAAGAAAGAGGTAATTGTATTTTAAACTTAAGAGCTGAAAGGACCTTTTAAATTACCCAATCTCCTCTCTCTTAAAAGGAGAGAAAACTGAGCTGGTAAAATAAATTACTTGTCCAAATTATATAACTAGTTTGAAGCAAAGCCAGGAACATAACTCAGGTTCCTGGGGACATTTCCTCAGAATGTTTCTACTAAACCTCCCACAAGAGCACATCTGTTATGCTTATCAACAACAATAAAAATGTTTAAATACCATAGTCATAATTCCACAGTCAGGTTGTTTGATCACACAGTTTAAGAGCTTTATGTCTGACTCCCTTACAGTTACTGAAAGTTGAAACAAGAGGATTTTCACTTCTGTTTTTCCTCTGTGGATCGTCCAGGCATCCATTTGCCTGTGTTTAGTCAGGCAAGCAGAGTTGACACTAAGGAAAACGGTGAATGTGACAGATTTCCTTCAGTGTTTCACAGAGCCCCAGGCACCCACCATCCTGTGGACCAGTCTTCATCTCTTTTGTGCTTTATTGTCATTAATGCTGGGTTCCTTCTTTGTGCCAGACATAGGGCGGCTTGGAGACCTAAGCAGTTAACCTATATGTTCCTCTAGGGCAGTATTAACCCTGAGAACTGGTATTTCTGGATCCCCACTAAATAGCTATGAAGATAAGCCATAGCAAACAGGAATGACTGACTCTTTCTGTCCCTTTAGATCTAACTGCCCTTTTGTGGATGAAGTGACTCACAACTATTTTAATTTGTCTAACTGGGGGTGTATGTTATGCTCCCCCCAAAATTAGCATGTAAATGCTCACAGTTTTATTTTATCCTCTCTAATACTTGCAAAAAAGGAATCCTGTATTAGTCCCCACTCTCTCCCTGCACCGTCTTCACCAGAGTGGAGGAATTATAGGTTTCTAGGAGAAGGACAATGTTTATCTGGGTAATTAAGGGATAAAAAGTGGGGGATAAGGAAACAGGCGAACAGAGTGAAGTCTGGGTGTGCAGAGATGGTTTGGGGAGATCTGTGGACAGTAAGGCTCAAGTTAGCTGTGGGCTATGAGTGAAGTAGACAGAGAAGGAAAGAGGGTATGGGGTCGGGCAAGGTTATTGGCTGCAGGCAACAGAAATCAACTGGCTAACATAAGGAGAAAAAGAATTTACTAGAAGGATATTGGATAGCATCCAACCTGAGCTCCTAAGCTCATACTATGGGAATCAAGAGAGAATACACTGCAAGAAATTATAACAACAGCCACGCAGCAGAAATGTCGTGGCCAGGATGCTCACCTAGGCACTACCACCTCCTCTGCCATTAGACATGGTCACCCCTGGGCCCTGTTGTCATGGTCCCTACTGATGTCACCGTTGACAGCGAGTGTTAAACTCTTCCTTCATCTTTGTATCACTTAATCACCGTTGAAAGTACCAAGTGGGAGCATCCAACTCTCCGAGCGTGGGTCCCGTAACTGGCCCCTATGGCATCCACAGGCAGCCTTGCCTCCCACAAAACTCACACAGTGGGGTGGAGGGGAGGAAGTTTCTCTAAAACATGCAAGGCATTTGGATGCTGGGCAGCCCCCAAATCAACCCCACCAAAAGTTTTCATGGGGTGTTCTCTAGCCAAGACATTTGTTGGAAGACAGCTACATGGACCCAGACATAAGTGATCAGGGACCAAAGGGAGCAAATCTGGGCTACTGCAGGCTATCTTTGCCCATTGAAAGAGGAACATCTTACCTGAGCACCAGAGAAGAATTCAAGTCATATATATCATCTTGGCCACACTGTTTACTCCATGATTAGAAATAGCTGTGTCTCTGAAATATGGCCTTCCCTGAGGCCATTTCTGCTAGTCTCAGGAAATTTTCTTTGAAGATTTTGAAGGCGATGCTGTTTGCAGATGATTGGCTTTGTCTTGTTTAGAAAGCAGTTTTCGGGCTTCCCTGGTGGCGCAGTGGTTGAGAGTCCGCCTGCCGATGCAGGGGACATGGGTTCGTGCCCCGGTCTGGGAGGATCCCACGTGCCGCAGAGCAGCTGGGCTCGTGAGCCATGGCCGCTGAGCCTGCGCATCCGGAGCCTGCGCTCCGCAACGGGAGAGGCCACAACAGTGAGAAGCCCTCATACCGCTAAAAAGAAAGCAGTTTTCTTTAGGTAATACTTATATCCTGCCAATACTTATTTAAAATTATAAATGGCACCAGTCTGGCAATGAATACCACTACAGAAATAAACAACTGATAAACATCAGATCATAACTCTGACAATCATCGCAGTTTTGTAGTGCTTTTCCTTCTTTAGAGCATTAATTAAGTAGGCCTCAGAATAACTCTAGAAGAAACATGCCTGCAGTGCAATCACTCAGCATATAAATAAAATCCAGGGAGTAGATCCTTGTGTTCTGCCTCAAACCATAAAATAAATTATTTTTACCTCTGTATAATTTTTTCTCCCTCCCAAGAGAAGGAATATAAGCAGGAAACAGAGAGAAAAAGACAGAAAAGATAAAGAGGAAAAAGGAATCACACACAGAGATGAGCAGACTCCAATACCTAAGAGTTTGGTGAAACAACAGAGGCCCCTGGCTCTCTCCCAGGAGCCAAGGCTGGAGATGCCTCAAGCCAGACTGAGGGCAGTAGGCCAGAGGAGCTAATGCAAAGTCTGGGAGAGGCCTGGAGAGACAGAAGATGGTCAGCTCTTGGGGTGAGAGGCAAGTGGCCACCCTCAGTCTAAGAGGCCATGGGTAGGGAATGGGTTGGAGGAGAGCTTTCTTGTGGTGCTTTTGTGCCTCCCTCAGCTTGGCCCAGGTGTACTGCTGCCTTCCGTGTCTCATCATCATCAGGAGGGAGGAAACAAGCAGCACCCACCCGGGGCGGGCTGGCTCGCGGGATAATGTCTGTGGAGGCTGGCGTGGAGAAGGGTAACCACTGTGCCTGTTGACCTGCTGACCCTGAGCAGTCCCTGCTTTCCCACAGGCCCCTTCACAGGGCAGACGCCGGCAGGTTAGGATGGGAGCAGAAACAGTGGGGCGGGGTGGCGGTGGACGAGAGGCGGGAAGGTAGAAGTAAAGTTAGATGGGGGGCCAGACTGCACCCCTGGAGGGGGGTGAAAAGGGGCATGGTCAACTCAGAGGCTCTCCACCCTTCCACTCCCTTCTTCTTCCCTGAACTCCCCTCACATTTAGCTCCTCCCCTCTGGAGTTCACGCTAAGACCCTAGGTAGCTGATAGCCCAGGGAATCAGAGCTCATGGGAGAAAATAACAACAGATCTACAGAGGGAAGTTACATGAGAAATGTCAAACTGAATGACCTTTACCAGATGTAGCAGAGTTAATGAACAGGAGGAATAAGACTTCAGGATAAGCAAAGTGAATATCCTGGAAGAGATGTGGATAGGAGGACGTTGTTCAAATGAAACAGGTTACAGCTGTAAAGATGAAAGATGAAGCAACTGGGAAATCCCAGATTTAAAAAATAATACTGTTTACATAAAGACCTCAGCAACGGGTTGGACGTTAGAATGAATAACGGATTAGAGAACTGGAGGATCGTGTTGAGGATCTACCTAAAGAGATGAAGGATATAAAGAGAAAAATTAAGGGTAGGATGGGAATAAAACACAGACCTACTAGAGCATGGACTTGAGGATATGGGGAGGGGGAAGGGTAAGCTGTGACGATGTGAGAGAGTGGCAGGGACATATACACACTACCAAATGTAAATTAGATAGCTAGTGGGAAGCTGCAGCATAGCACAGGGAGTTCACCTCTGTGCTTTGTGACCACCTAGAGGGGTAGGATAGGGAGGGTGGGAGGGAGGGTGACACAAGAGGGAAGAGTTATGGGAACATATGTATATGCATAACTGATTCACTTTGTTGTAAAGGGGAAACTAACACACTATTGTAAAACAGTTATACTCAAATAAAGATGTTAAAAAAAAAAAAAGAGAAAAATTAAGAAATTGGGAGGGCGGACCCAATTATGACATCAACATAATAGGGGTCCCACAGGAAGAAAACAAATGGAGAGAAAGGAGTATCTGTAGAAATAATGCTGAAGAATTAAGAACAGCCATTTCCCTGACATCCTGGGGTGTTTTTTTAGGACTTGTTGAAAGCTACAACCTTAGCTGGACTACCTCCGCTCATATGAAAACAGAAACTGTAGTGTATGTACTAAGTGTCAAATACATGCTTGACTCCAAATAATGTCACAGATAAAATCCTCAAAGAGAAACAAAACAAATACATGGAACAATTATAAACCATGAAAATATTATGTAACTGAGCACTAAATTGGGTAGTACAGTCCTTAAGTTTTATGATATTAAATGGCCAGATTAGGGCGAGTTAGGGTCTTCAGGACATACCTGATTTGACCTCAATTCTTGTGAAAAAAATATCACAGCATTTCCCAAAGAGTGTTCTATAGAACATTTGTTCTGTAGGATAGTCTTGGTGTGGCATGTGAAAGGGATTCCAAATGTAGTGGAATTTGGCCAGTATCTGAACCCCATTCCTATATGTTTTGGGGAAATTCCTCATTTGGAGATAGAGCTCCTTCCACTAGGGAAGCAGAACAGCAGGCATCTGCTATCTTGAACACACCCCTCCCAACCCCAGCAAGCTCAGGCTCCGGTCTGTGGCCTCGGCGCTACCAATCAGATCTGCTTTCCCCAGACTTTGACTTGGGAGCCAGTGATTTAGGGAGGCGGCTGCTCAGCAGCAACAGAGGCAGCACTGGGTGTCCAGGGATGGCCATAGCAATGGGTGGTAGCACTTAAAACCTTCCAAGGGCTTTCTATTGTCCTTAGAGTAAAGCCCCAACCTCTCTAACATGACTTTAAGACTCTTCAGGACTATCATGGCCTTTCATGCACGTCAGGCTTCAGCCAAACTGATTTTCCCTTAATTTTTCCAACTCGCTTCTTGCCTTCTCTCTCTCTCTTTTCCTCCTCCCCTCCTTCCTCTCTTTCCTTCCTTATGTCTGCTACACAGTTCCCTTTGCTTGGACATTTCTCTTGCTCTGCCCACATTTTTCTGGTTAATTCCTACTCATCCTTTAGGAAGATATTCCCTGGAAAGTCTGTGCCATGCACTTCCACAGCAACTTGAATATTAATGCATTTGCTTGTTGAATTGGCATTCCATGTGTAAACCTGTGATCTCAGTGAGGGCAAAAGGCTATGTCCACACTGCTTAGTAATGTATCTCCCATGCCCAGAACAATGCCTGGCACAGGGTGGGGAGTCAAATATTTATAGAATGAACAAAGTTCATCCTAAAGTAGCTAGAATCTAGACTGTGTATTGTTCTATATTCCTGGCCTGCCAATCATTACACCTCTCTTCACTGTCTTCCCATGTTTTTATTGGAATTGAAATGTTTAAAATAAAATTTAAATCATAAGCCAAAAGAGGAAAGAGTATTTCTGTCCAGATTATTGTTGGCATAATGAAACTGGTGAGATGAGGTCTGTAAAGCATGATTCTTAGGAAAGTGCTCCGAATTGTATTCATTTTGTAATGCTGAGAATCTAAAAGAATAGGGAATAAATAGCTCCCAAGGGGTAAACTGCTCTTTTCGATGAGATGAACAAGCTGTTCCAGGAAAGCTGGAAGCCAAACTGTGAAAGGAAATTAATATCCTATGTGAGATGGACTGCATAACCTTCTCCTCTGCCCGGGGGCAGTTGGGCTTATAAATGTGTCTGCACACGTGGAAAAAAGACAGTCAATAACTGATTGATTGCTGAACGGGTGGGAGTGGAAAAGCACTGCCCCAACCCAGAGCCCGGGCGGGACAGTTCTGCTTTCTGCTCTGTCTGGTGCTTGGCAGGTCACAAAACACAGGTCACCCATAGTCTAGGGAGGTGGATATTTGGGGTGTTACTGTTCCCATTCTACAGTTGAGGAAACTGAGAATGTCCAAAGTCACCCTGATAGTAGATGTAGTGCCAGAAATAAAATCCAGTTGTATGTATCTTTCTGCCTTATAGCATAAGTTTACAGACGATGGCTTTCCAAGGCAGAGAGAATTTTAAACAGTCTCATCAATAATTACAGGAATTACTTTAAAGCTTATCTTTAAAAAAAAAAAAGTATAGCCTGTGATTAAAGCAGCTCAGTTCCCTGCAGTAGTTATAAAACTTGTGGGATGAAATGCTTCATTTACTAGGACTTTCCAGCCTCTAATAAGAAAAGGATTCAGAACTGCAAGGCCACTTCGCTCCGGGGCAGCTGTTTTCATACAACAGTCACATAATGGACTCTCCCAGCAAGCCTTCCTTCATTCAGAATGAAGGCTCTTGGCAGGTGGAGATAAGTTGGAGATAAGTTGGAGATAAGCTGCTGGTCAGGGAAAGGTACAGATCTGTACCTGAATAGCTTTATTCCTTAGAAATTCTACAGCTCTAATATTATAGGTTGATTTATGTCCCCACCTCCAAAATATATGTTGAACTTCTAACCCCTGGGACCTATAAATATGACCTTATTTGGAAGTAGGATCTTTGCAGATGTAATCAGATTAAGTTGAGGTTATTAAGGTGGGCCCTAATCCAATGTGACTGAAATTCTTATAAGAATAGGGAAATTTGGGGCTTGCCTGGTGGCGCAGTGGTTGAGAATCCGCCTGCCGATGCAGGGGATACGGGTTCGTGCCCCGGTCCGGGAAGATCCCACATGCAGCGGAGCGGCTGGGCCCGTGAGCCATGGCCGCTGAGCCTGCGCGTCCGGAGCCTGTGCTCCTCAAGGGAGAGGCCACAGCAGTGAGAGGCCCACGTACCACAAAAAAAAAAAAAAAAAAAAAAAGAATAGGGAAATTTGGACACAGACATGCACAGAGAATAGGTCAGATAGTGAAACAGACACACAGAGAGAATACCGTGATGACAGAGGCATGAGTTGCAGTGATGCAGCTGCAAACCAAAGAACCTCAAGGATTGATCATCACCACCAGAAGCAGCAAGAGGCAAGAAAGGATTCTACCCAGAGTCTCAGAGGAAGCGTGGCCTGGCTGATATCTTAATTTCAGACTTCTAGTCTCTGGAACTGTGAGAGAATATATTTCTGTTGTTTTAAGAACCCAGTTTTTGACACTTTCTTACGGCAGCCCTAGGAAACTCACACACCTAATAACACGGAATCTAGGCTGGCACATTACTGTCCAGTGCAGTACTAGCTTCATCTTCATATTTCTTTTCCAGGGAAGAGCAATGGAAAAATGAGTCATGTTAATCAGACCAAAGACAATGTAAAGTTTTCCAGCTGGCTGCACGTGCGCAAGGTGGGTGGGGAGGTGGGCAGGCTATAATCGGTGAAGTGAGTACAAGCAGGTCAAGCACTAGGAAGGACAGACTATATGAGAGTATGTTCTGGAGACTGTTTGCCACTTCCTTGAATAGCAAAGAACCTGTACAGGGAATCTCCTTGCAGTCCAGTGGTTAGGACTCAGCACTTTCACTGCCGTGGCCCAGGTTCAATCCCTGGTCGGGGAACTGAGACCCTGCAAGCCAGGTGGCCAAAAACAAAAACAAAGAACCTGTATAAAATGTACAAAATGAGGGCTTCCCTGGTGGCTCAGTGGTTGAGAGTCCGCCTGCCGATGCAGGGGACACGAGTTCGTGCCCTGGTCCAGGAGGATCCCACATGCCGCGGAGCGGCTAGGCCCATGAGCCATGGCCACTGAGCCTGTGCCTCTGGAGCCTGTGCTCTGCAATTGGAGAGGCCGCAGCAGTGAGAGGCCCGCGTACTGAAAAAAAAAAAAAAAAAAAAAGTACAAAATGAGGTTTATTGCTCAGAAGTGGGCAAACACAGACGCCAGCACATCACGGCTTCTTGGTGATGATGATGATGATGGTGATGAAATATTTCAGACATATAAACAAGTATAGAAAATAATATAACAAACACCAGTGTACCCACAACTCAGCTTACGAAACAAGAAGACGATTATAATTCCCTACTTACCTCCACCCATCCTCTTCCTTTATCCCCCAAAGTAACCATTTTAGGGAGACAGTTCTTCATAGGTCTCTTGATTTCTGCACATTTTACAGGAAGGCAATGACTGAAATTTTTCTACACTGTTCTTTTAAGGACATTTGTATAGTGAACTCCTCAGAAAACAGAGATGGTGTCCCTCTTTGGGGAAATTTCAGGCAGGCTTTCTGCCTATGTTGTGACCGACTAATAATGTACTTGCTTCTAACTCAGGAGTCTGGACCTTCTATCAATATCTAAGAAACTGTGGCAACTGGGGTTAAGTCTGAGATCCTTCCAAGTTTTTGAAAACAATTGTCTTGAATTTGGTGTTTATTAATTCCATATATATATATTTTATTAAAGATAGATAGAAAGATAGATATTATTTTACTAAAGATAGGTAGAAAGATAGACAAATATTATTGTTTTGCTTGTTTATAAAGTTTATGTAAATAGGATCATACAACCTGCTCTTTCTCTTAATTTATCTTCTTCAGAGTTATCCACCCTGATCCATAGTCTACTTCATTTCATTTCATTCTTTTGTGTGTGTGTGTGTGGTACGTGGGCCTCTCACTGTTGTGGCCTCTCCCGTTGCGGAGCACAGGCTCCGGACGCGCAGGCTCAGCGGCCATGGCTCACGGGCCCAGCCGCTCCGCGGCATGTGGGATCTCCCCGGACCGGGGCACGAACCCGTGTCCCCTGCATCGGCAGGCGGACTCTCAACCACTGCGCCACCAGGGAAGCCCTCATTTCATTCTTATTCATGACTTTGTGTAAACTTAGGAGTGGAAATGCTGGGATGTAATGTGAAGTCGTCTTCAGCTTTAGTAGATATTGCCAGCTTGTTCTCTGAAATGGTTGTACCGAATAACATTCTCGTAAGCAATATGCAAGAGTTCCTCCCTATTTCTCTCCATCCTTGTAAATGTGGTATTGTCATACTTTTGAGTCTTTACCTTTCTGATGAGTGTAAAATATTCTCATCTTTTCACATGTTCTTTGGTCATTCTTCTCTTCAGTTGCTGTTTACATCCATTACCCATTTTTCTATTGGGTTATTGTGTTTTTCTTTGAGTTTTCAGGATTCTTTATACATTCACAATACTGATATTTTGTCTGTTATATATGTACAAATAACATCTCCTATACTGTGGCTTGTCTCTCCCTTCATTTATGGTGTTTATATAGCTTCTTGATGTCACAGTAGAAGTCTACATCCACAATGGTGTTCAGTGGAGTCAGGGATTCAAAATGGTGATGATAGCATGATCTGACCAAGCATTGTGTGGAGACTGGGCTGCAAGAAGCTTGGGTTCTAGTAATGATTCTTCCATAGCTGAGCATCCTTGGGGAAGTCATATCACCTCTACGTCTCGGGCTCCTCCTCTGTAAATGGAACCTCTGGACTAGATGATCTCCCTGAGTACCTTCCCAGATGCAAGGTTCTCTAACACCATGAGTCAAGGTCATGTGCGCCAGGCAGGCAACAGCAGGACCTATGTGAACAATCCCAACTTCTCTATAACTTGGGAAGTAACCGACTGGCTTCTGTGTTTTTCACTCTGACTCTTCCACATGGGTAGCCACTTTGTCCTCTGGGGGCCCACAGCACCTGCTCACATTGCTACTATAATATCATCACATTGTGCTTTTGATGATAACACCATCTGTCTCTCTGACTAGATGACGAGCTACTCAAGGACAGGGTTCCCTGTAGTATATCCTTAGCACCTCCCATAGCTCCTGACTCAGTGACTGTTTGATGAATGATGGAGGGAGCATGGCAGGGTAAGAAAGAGGGAAGGAAGGAAGGACAGACAGAAGGACCAAAGAACCTAAACACCCCCAAAATACACACCCAGTGAACATAACAGGGTTATTAAAACAGTTAACAAATAACATTTGTATTTGTTTGCAAAATAAATCGTCTTACAACGTTTGTAACACGAGGAAAAGGAACCATTAGCAAACACTATGGCAGCTATTTTACAAGTGGAATCAGTTTTTCAAGATCACACCTGAAAACAATGGTGTGCCTAATAATGGAAACCAGTAATCTCTGATTCTTAATCTGATATTCCAATAAAGCCTACAGTCTCATTATTTTAGCAAAACCAAACTAGATTTTGAATTAAACTCATTTTCACCCTCTTTCTGCAACAGAACTCTATTATTTGTAATTTTGAACTTTTCCCTACTGACATGTTCTAAAAGATTAAAAAGGGACTCTCTAAGCTTTAAGACCTTTTGTAATTGTGATCTATATAATATCAGAGATGGGAGTACTTAAATAATTCTTCCCTCATAGTTATAATGCAATTCCTTGCTTGTAGTAACATAGGAAGAGAACAAGATATATGTAATAAAAGTGCTCTTGTTGTCATGACAACAGGAAGAAGCAACAGCAGGGAAAATCTTGGCTCTTAAGAGTAGTGTGGGGAGATTGGGATTGACATATATACACTAATAGGTATAAAATAGATAACTAATAAAACCTACTGCATTAAAAAAAAATAAATAAAATTTTTTAAAAACCAGTAGTCTGTTACAGGGTATCAGGGTCCATTACGTATTGTCAATACCTTTATTTAGTTTTGGCTTTCCATGGCTTACTTCACTGCTGCAAATGTAATCCAACTTTCTCAGTTGCATATTGGCCTCTGGAAAAGCAAAGCAACACTTGAACAGGGCTTTTTATCCTTTTCCAGGGGTGGTGCATTATCTGCTCATCTTGAAAAACTGCCCAGTGTTTTCTACTCCCCACTCTAATATATTCTTTTTGCAATTTATTATGCCAGTATCTCTGAGTTTTTTTTAATTATAATTAGTAAGATCATTATTAAATAATAAAAAAAAAAACTAAGTGGGTTACAAGAGCCAGACCAGGAATAAAAGAGTGTGGAGATAAAGAGTGGAGTGGAGTAACAATCTGCCCTGCTCTGCTCCCAGCAGACCTCCTTCCTGCTGGCCCAGTTTCAGCCCCACCAGACACACTAGCTTCCAGACGTGCTAGTAACATTGGTGATCTCACGGTTGTGCATCTCATAATAACGGGCAGTTGGCAAGTTGCTGACAAGTGGGGCCATCTACTAGATGGTTTCTTTGGAATAGTACTTCCCAAAGTGTGGGCTCCAATCCACATGTATCAGAATCCCCTAGCATGCTGTTAAAAACATGTTATTTTTAAGTTCTACTCCTGATCTGCTGAATCAGAAATGATGAGGGTGGGTTTGAGAGATTCAAATGCTAAAAAGCACACTAAAATTTGAGAATCACTGCCTTAGAGTGACATGTGAAAAAAAAAAAATGGAGGGAAATCCCTTCTGGAACTAAGTACCTAAGAAGGAAGGAGAAGACTGCAGCCTAGGTAACTAAAAGGGAAACAGACAAGCAAAAGATGAAGCTGGCCTAGTTCACAGCTTTCCTTAGGTTTTTACCTCAGTTCTGACTGCTATAGATTTAAGCCAGACAAAAGTGTGCTCTAAACACATGTGCTGTAAGTTGGTGTTTGTGTTATGAACCTCAAAAGTGAGCCTGCTTCTAAGTTAATTCATTTTGCCAGCATCAGAGATGCCAAAGGTGAAGTTTTCAGCTTTGCAGAAGAGCCAGGCAGGTAAATTAAATGTTAGAATACTGAGAGGTCCACATCCACAATGAGACACCACTTCACACCCACATAATTACAATCTAGAAGACAGACAATAATAAGTGCTGAGAAGGATATGGAGAAATTTGAAACTTTTACATTGTTGGTAATGTAATTGCTGGAATGTAAAACGATGCACCTCTTTGGAAAACATTTTGACAGTTCCTCAGAAAGTTAAACCTAAGAATTACCATGTCACCCAGCAATTCTCCTCCTAGGTATACACTCAAAAGAACTGAAAACACTGTAAAGCACAGGGAACTCTACTCAGTACTCTATAAAGACCCATATGGGAAAAGAATCTAAAAAAAAAAAGGAGTAGATATATGTATATGAATAACTGATTCACTTTGCTGTACACAACATTGTAAATCAACTATACTCCAATAAAATTTTTTTAAAAAAAGAAAGAATTGAAAACACATGTTCACACAAGAACTTGTTTACAAATGTTTCATAGCAGCATTATTTGTAATAGCCAAAATGTAGAAACCACCAAAATTTCCACTAACTGAAGATTAAACAAATGTTGTATATTTATTCAATTAGAATATTATTGAGCAATAAGCAGAAATGAAGTATTGACACATGCTACAACATGGAAGAACCTTGAAAACAGTATGCTAAAGTGAAATAAGCCAGACACAAGAGAGCATATATTACATTATTCCACGTATATTAAATATCCTATGTGAAATAGGCAAATCCATAGAGAAGTTAAATTAGTGGTTACCAGGCACTGGGGGAGGAAGGAAATGAGGAGTGACTGGTAATGGGTACAGGGCTTCTTTCTGGGGTGATGAAATTATTCTGGAATTAGGTAGTGGTAATGGGTGCACAGCTCTGTGAATATACTAAAAACTACTGAATCATACACTTTAAGAGTGAGTTGTGTGGTATGTTATCTATATCTCAATTTTTTAAAGTGACCAAGAAAAAAGGAATAAATTTGACTGCATGAAAAAATGTTTTGTGGTTGTCTGTAGAAAAAGCTAACTTCTATTTTCTTCTACTCACCCAGTACTTCTGACATCAGATTTATGAGTCTTCCACACATTAAGCAATTTGGTGTGGGTAGTTATACTACAATTCAATCCAGTTCTGACACTGTCTACCTGATGTTTGCATCACATCTCATAGGTTAAGGCTCAGTCCCACAAGACTGCCTACCTCCCACTTCAGATGCTGATCACAAGTCCAGGCTGTTACCTATGCTCTGACCAAACAGCTATAAATCAGAGGTTCCCAAGACCCCCTCCTCAGGTTTGATTAATTTGCTAAAGCAGCTCACAGAACTCAGGAATACAGTTTATTTACTAGATTACTATAGTATTATAGTAGGATGTAACTATAAAAGGATATAACTTAGGATGAGCAATATAGAAGAGGTGCATAGGGTAAAGTCCAAAAGTGTTCTGAGCACAGAAGCTTCTATCCCCATGGAGTTGGGTTGCTCCATCCTCCTGGTAAATGGATGCATTCACCAACCTGGAAGTTCTCCAAACCTTGTATTTTAGGAATTTTTACGGAGGCTTCATCATTTGGGCATCATCAATTATTAACTCAATCTCCAGCCCCCTCCACTTCCTGGAGGATGGAGGTAGAACTGAAAGTTCCAATCTTCTAATCATGGCTAGGTCTTTTGGGTGACCAGCTCCCATACTGAAGTTATCCAGGAGCCCACCAAGAGTCTCTTCATTAGAACAAAAGAGACTCTTGTCACCCAGAAAATTCCAAAGGATTTAGGAGTTCTGTCAGGAGTCAGGAATAAGACCAAATATTAGAACAAAATATGCCACTAGTGCTCTTATCACTTAGAAAAATACAAGGGTTTTAGGAGCTCTGTTCCAGGAACTGGGGGCAAAGGCCATATATATTTCTATTATTTCACAGTGGTATTAATATGCTGTATAGAGGTAATCAGAGGCCACATGCCCCCCCCCAAGAGAGGGACACCCACTTATATGATGGGATGGGGACATATCAGGGAAGACATCCCAAAAAAAGGACTTTAGGGATGAGAAGGATATTGAAAGGCCAATCACTGGGGACAGAGCCCTTTTGAGAAACAGCAAGTAATTGGCCATGTAGGGGACTGGCAGGCAAAGAAACTAGAGAAGAAGGCAGGAATCAAGAAAAGCCCAGAGCAATTCAAATCAGTGGAGAAAAGATGGACTTCTTAATAGGTGGTGCTGGGACAACTGGAGAGCCATATAAAAAAAAAAAAGGTAAAATTAAAATCATTCCTCATACCATATGTTAGTATTAATCATGAAGGTATAGGGATTTAAGTATTTAAAATATGATACTCCACAAAAAAATAAATAAATAAAAATAAAATATGATACTAGAAGTATAAAGTACTAGAAGAAAATACAGGCCTCAGTAACCTGGACTGGTGAAAACTTTCTTGACTAATTCCAAATCCAAGGAAAAGATGGAGAAATGTATTTACTTGAATCTAGTCAAGCCTCTAGCTGTAACTGCCAGTTTACAGGAAACACAGGGGATAAAGGAACCTGTTCAATGACACCATAGGGTGCAGTCAGCAAAATCTAGTATGTGGGTGTTTCAGGTTTGTATTGCTGCTTTGTGAGCTGCTCTCTTTAACAAATAAATGCCCAAAGGTGGGGGCGGGGGGGTTACCTTTAGATTAAAAGAAATTCAAAACACATATCAACCAAATGCAATATGTGGATCTTGTTTGCACTCAAAGTTTAAAAACTGAAAAAAGCACAATTTTTTAAACAAATGAAGAAATTCAAACACTGTGTGGATATTGGGTGGTTTTAAAGAACTATTGTTAATTTTACTGAGTATGATAATGGTAATGTGTTATGTTAAAAAGAAGAGGCCTTATCCCTTAGAGGTATAGATTGAAATTTTTACAGATGAAAAGGTATGATCTTTGGTATTTACTTTAAAATAATCCAAAAAGGATGTGTGTGGAAAATGGAAGGTGTAAATGAAAGACAGTGGTACAATTTTTAATAATTATTAAAGCTGGATAAGTACATGAGCATTCATTATTCTATTCTATATTGTCATAAAAATACTATTCCCGTTCCTTTGGAGGAAAATCTGAAAATTCCCAGAGCCACTGAAGGCCTTTTCAGCAGGAGAATGCCAAGATGAAAGTGGCATCTGAGGGAGTATAGCCCTGAGGATAAGAAGACTAGATAAGGTGCTGTCCGGGAGGGTCACAATGATAAAGGACTGGACTGGGAGTGTCATTGGTCGGGGAGGGGAGGATCTGGGTGTGAACACCATGTAGAACTTGATGAGCTATTGATGGAGAATGCTACAAAAGTAGGAATCAAGGATGACTGGGGCTCAGAATAATGGCTGTGTGGTGAGGCCATTCAAAAAGCAAGGAAATTCATAAGAAATGAAAGTTACGGGTGAAGGAAGTGGCAGGTGCCACTTCAGACAGGTTGAGTTTGAGGTGCCTGTAGAACATCCAGAGCTTAGGAAAGAGGTCTGCACTAGAGACAGGGTGTTGGCAATGATCAGCTGCAGCATAATTTCCATGGAAACATGTAGAGCACAGGCACAAGAAAACGCTCCCTTTGTGAGCAAGCACTTCTTATCTAATTATAAATTATTCTTGGACGGTTTTAACATTAAAAAACTAAGTGTCTTAATCAAGAATGATATAAGATATCCAAATACTAATAATCTATGATTCCCATGCTACTCTGCTGCCTCTCAGTTTCCATTTTGAACATGTCATAGATCTTCAGGGTTTCACTGCAAGCCTTTCTTGCTTCAATTCTTTCCCCTAATAAGGTGTTTTCAAGAGAACACTAGGGCTTAAATTCATTAGGGGAAAAAAAAAATCTCATACGAAAGATCAACTTTTTCTTACTTTGTCTTTTTTCTATTGCCTATAGTATTATATATATAAAAAAAAAAAAACTGAAGGGAAACACCAAAACCATCTAGATTCCAGGGGCACAATTCAATTTCCAGCCATGATAGTGTTCAATCCTTGGGGTGACACATGTATTCAGAAGAAGCCACGGATCTGCTGATATCAAAAAGCATTTAGTGTTGGGGATTGATCTATGCCTTGGAGCAGGGCAAAGAGAAAACTCTTCAGCCCCTATAGTATCTGTTGCTGGGGGAGCATCAGGCCATCTGCTAGACTTTAACACAATGTGGCAATAACATTTTGGTCTGAAGCACAGAATGATTTTCCAAACCAAAATTAAAGTTTGTTAACAACTGAGGCACTTGTAAGTATTTTTTTTTAAGATATTTGTATATTTAGCATTTGTATTCAGATAAGAAGAGAAGCACATCAACATCTTTCTTTTTCTGTTTGGGCTTATTCTCCTAATCTTGTGTTGACCACCCAATTCAAACTCCTCAGCCTGCCATTTGAAGCCTCCATAATTTGGCTTCACCCAAGACAACTAAAATCAAAATTTTGAGGGTTGGACCCAGGCATCGGGGTTTTTTTTAATCTCCCCTGGTGATTTCATTGTGCAATCAGTGTTGAAACTGACTATGGTTACAATATGAATGAGGAGAAGACATCTGGGATATTTGGAGCATCTATGGTCAGCAGCAAACGTATGAATTAAAGTTTTTCAGAGCTTCAGATGGCAGCTATGATGTAACATGTCTCTGCGTGTGTGTGCATGTGTGATTTGCATTTGCTCTCTCTCTGCCCTGGCTCGCAGGTGAACGCCGTGCGGGTGTATGTGAACAGCTCCTCTGAGAACCTCGACTACCCGGTCCTGGTCGTGGTTCGCCAGCAGAAAGAGGTGCTGTCCTGGCAGGTTCCTCTGCTCTTCCAAGGACTGTAAGTGGATCTTTCCCCGACAGCTTCATTACATTTGTTTTCTTTCAATGTGCTAGACCTTAATAGCTCTTTTCTCTAGTGAAAGGAGAAATCAGACGTGCAGAATGTTGACATATTATGCATGCTAAGTGCAAACAGTTGTCGTGGTGCATGCCTTGAGCATTCAGCTCTGTTCAGTTTCTCTCCTCTTTGAGCTTCTGATAAGCACTCTGTCTAGATTTGTAGCACCTAGAAGAACGTTTAAGATTTTAGTTCTACCCAGAATGTTCTGTTACTCTTGGTTGGTTGATGGGTCATCCACCAAGGTCAGGGCTAGGTCCCACCATCAACTTCAATGAGTGATACCTCCCCTCATTCTTCATAATGTTCACCGAGTGTACTTTCTTTATCCCATAATATTTATTGAGCACAACTAAATGATAGATGCTGGGGATACAGTGGTGGAAGACAACAGCAAAATACCTGCCTCGTAGAATCTATATTTTTGCAGGGGAAGCTGTATAAGGCGCTAGAGCACTAACAAGAATAAACCAGAAGGCATGCAGACATGGGCACACAGTACAGTGTTAAATCATTTTTGGAGGTTAATACATGTGAGGATTGAAATACTGACTCTAATGCCCTGACTTGGACTCTGGGGCTTTCTTTACGTTCATTTAGCAAAAGCTTGAAGATTGGAAAAATGGAATCAACTGGTTGTTTTATCAGAATGGTTTTCCCTTCAAAATCTGATAATTTTCCTGACTGAATTAGGAGGATGATTTGGTAATGAAGACACCTGAGTGAACTGCTCAGCCCTCAACAGTCCTCACATCTGTGTTATAATGTCACACAATGTGTACCAAACACAGCAGCTCTAAAATTACTATCAGTAGGTCCAGTATGAAATTTTAAATATAAGGACTTGGAAAGAAGTTCAGGGAGAAGTGAAATGAGATGTTCCTTTCCCTGCTTGTTCATTGAGTGTCTTTCTCCTTCTCGCTGGCTTTTCTCTCCACTGGCTGCTGCAGATACCAGAGGAGCTACAACTACCAGGAAGTCAGCCGCACCTTATGTCCCTCAGAAGCAACCAATGAAACAGGGCCTCTGGAGCAACTGATATTTGTAGATGTCGCATCTATGGCGCCCCTGGGTGCCCAGTACAGACTGCTGGTTACCAAGATCAAGCACTTCCAGCTGCAGTAAGCGGGACTCCTTGTGACCTTTCTCTGTTCGCTTGTCTGCTCTTCCCGAGCTTGTTTGTGCACAGTCCAGCTTCCCTCCTCCCAGATCAGCACTCCAGAAGGAAATCATCCACTTGGCATATTGTCTTAGCAACTTCTGAACTCTCCTGTGCACAGCTGGGCAGCAGGGCCTTAATCTGTGTAAGGGGGAAGCAGTAGGGGACTGGAGCAGAGCAGAGGGTGGTGCACCTGATAGGTGTATCTGTTCCCAGGCATCTGTGAAGGCCCCCTCCTGTCTGTCATCCAAGCAAGTGTGACATCCAAGCACTAGTGATGGGTACTTCTGTGTCACTCACCAGTGCCACTCTCCTGAAGGAAGTTTTGGGTTTGTTTTAAGGAAGATCTTAAGCTATTCTTCTTACCCTTATTACTATTCCAGTTTTCTCCTTCTCCTTCTGTATACATAGGAATGTATACAGGTTGAAAATAATATGTTATGTGGCTTTGTACGAAAACTTATGACTGTTTCCTTCTTCTCCTTGCTCTACCATCCTTTGAAACCAAATCAGTCGGGATACAGCATCTCGAATTGTTTACATTAGACATGGAGTATAATAAATTCAGTGGAGGGCATTGTCTCTAAGGGATCTATTCTCTCCCAGAGGTTAGTCGCATAAAATATTGCATAAGTATGTGTGAAAATGTAAACAGAAAGGCTAAGATTATTCTTTAATAAGGCCAGAAACTTCAGGGAGTTTCCTGCCCTATCCTACTCTAAGTTCAAGGCTTCTCAAGGGTTCAAACCATTCCCTCCCCTCTCAGTGTTTTAAATAAAATTTTAAAAAATAGGTCATTAAATCGGTCATATTAAAATTTTAATTTGTACTCATCAAAAGTTATCATTAAGAGAACAAAAAGACAAGCCATAGACTAGAGAGTATGTTTCAAACACTAACAGAGGGCTCATATGCAGAATATATAAAGAACCCCTACAAATCAATATGAAAACACTGGCAAGCTTTTGGCTGCTGTCCCCAGTATCACCCACCCTTCTGTGGCTCTGGCTTCTTCTGGGCAAGAATCTTGGAGCCTATGAGTCTGAGCACTGCTCAGAGTGGGGGCTGGCACCCAGGTGGGTGCAAGGTTCAGACTCCGCTTCAGTGAAATAAATAGATTCTCTGGGGCAAAAATGAGGAGATCTCAGGAACAGAAATGATACTTGAGACTTTGACCTCTCAGAAGAACTTTGGGACAGAGACAGAAGATCTCAGAAGGGGAATCAATGTTTATATTTACCCAATGAAAATAAATGACATATAAATAGACTCAAATATGCCAAGTAAAAGACTAAGAATGTCAAATGGGATTTAGAAAAAAAGAAAACTAAGTATATGTTGCTTACAAGAGTACAATCTTTTTTTGCTCCGGACGCACAGGCTCAGCGGCCATGGCCCACGGGCCCAGCCGCTCCGCGGCACGTGGGATCCTCCCGGACCGGGGCACGAACCCGTGTCCCCTGCATCGGCAGGCGGACTCTCAACCACTGCGCCACCAGGGAAGCCCAAGAGTACAATCTTTAAAAAGAATGTATAAATGTAAATAAAAGGATAGTAAAAGAAATACCGTACTGATACTAAACAAAAGAAAGCTGATGTATTATATCACACTATACAAGATATTCCTTAATGCAAGGAACATTATTAGATATAGAGAGACATTCCATATTTCTAAAATAATCATTTAGCAGGAAGACAATTTTAAATTCTAAATTTCTGTGTACCTAGTAATATCACTTCAAAATGTACAAAGCAAAAATTGCAGAATGGGAAGAAGTGTACAAATTCACAATCTTTGTAGTAGCCTTCTCTATAGCTAATAAAAATAACAAACCAAAAATGTAAAATGTATGTACAGGGTTCCCCCACTATGTGAAAGTAGAGTGTTCCTGTGAAACCTTTTATAAGCCAAATGATATTAAGCAAAGAAGCAATTACCTTAGGACACATCTTGCTAAAAGATGCACAGAATAAATTGAGATAAAGCACAGAGGTTCTCAGACACAATTCACAGCTATGGTGGCTTGATGCCGAGATGCTGAAGGTAGTTCCAGGGAAGGCGGTGGCGGTGCCACTCTCACCGATCAGGGTGCACAGTGCAAAACAAACACTGAACACTGTTTTCGCTTTTCATCTTTTTTCATAAAAGCAAAAATCTTCGGATTTCTTTCAGTTAGTGAAAACAGATACTAAGGTAGCAAATTGGCATAAAGCGAATTTTCAAAAAGTGAAAGATAGCAGTGTGCAGTACTTAGAACAAATATTGGCAAATCATGGCCCACAGACTAGCCAATGGTTTTTTTTGTTTGTTTGTTTTTGTTTGTTTGTTTGTTTTTTAACATCTTTATTTGAGTATAACTGTTTTACAATAGTGTGTTAGTTTCTCCTTTACAACAAAGTGAATCAGTTACACATATACATATGTTCCCATAACTCTTCCCTCTTTTGTCACCCTCCTTACCACCCTCCCTATCCCACCCCTCTAGGTGGTCACAAAGCACAGAGGTGAACTCCCTGTGCTATGCGGCAGCTTCTCACTAGCTATCTAATTTACATTTGGTAGTGTGTATATGTCCCTGCCTCTCTCTCACATCGTCCCAGCTTACCCTTCCCCCTCCCCATATCCTCAAGTCCATGCTCTAGTAGGTCTGTGTTTTATTCCCATCCTACCACTAATCTCTTCATGACTTTTTTTTTTTTTAGATTCCATATATATGTATTAGCATACGGTATTTGTTTTTATCCTTCTGACTTACTTCACTCTGTATGACAGACTCCAGGTCTATCCACCTCATTACAAATAACTCAGTTTCATTTCTTTTTATGGCCGAGTAATATTCCATTGTATATATGTGCCACATCTTCCTTATCCATTCATCTGTTGATGGACACTTAGGTTGCTTCCATGTCCTGGCTATCGTAAATAGAGCTGCAATAAACATTTTGGTACATGACTCTTTTTGAATTATGGTTTTCTCAGGGTATATGCCCAGTAGTGGGATTGCTGGGTCATATGGTAGATCTATTTGTAGTTTCTTAAGGAACCTCCATACTGTTCTCCATAGTGGCTGTATCATTTTAACATTCCCACCAACAGTGCAAGAGTGTTCCCTTTTCTCCACACCCTCTCCAGCATTTATTGTTTCTAGATGATGGCCAATCTGGCCGGTGTGAGATGATATCTCATTGTAGTTTTGATTTGCATTTCTCTAATGATTAATGATGTTGAGCATTCTTTCATGTGTTTGTTGGCTATCTGTATATCTTCTTTGGAGAAATGTCTATTTAGTTCTTCTGCCCATTTTTGGATTGGGTTGTTTGTTTTTTTGTCATTGAGCTGCATGAGTTGCTTATAAATTTTGGATATTAATCCTTTGTCAGTTGCTTCATTTGCAAATATTTTCTCCCATTCTGAGGGTTGTCTTTTGGTCTTGTTTATGGTATCCTTTGCTGTGCAAAAGCTTTTAAGTTTCATTAGATCCCATTTGTTTATTTTTGTTTTTATTTCCATTTCTCTAGGAGATGGGTCAAAAAGGATCTTGCTGTGATTGATGTCATAGAGTGTTCTGCCTATGTTTTCCTCTAAGAGTTTGATAGTGTCTGGCCTTACATTTAGGTCTTTAACCCATTTTGAGTTTATTTTTGTGTATGGTGTTAGGGAGTGTTCTAATTTCATACTTCTACAGGTAGCTGTCCAGTTTTCCCAGCACCACTTATTGAAGAGGCTGTCTTTTCTCCACTGTGTTTCCTTCCCTCCTTTATCAAAGATAAGGTGACCATATGTGTGTGGGTTTATCTCTGGGCTTTCTATCCTGTTCCATTGATCTATATTTCTGTTTCTGTGCCAGTACCATACTGTCTTGATTACTGTGGCCTTGTAGTATAGTCTGAAGTCAGGGAGCCTGATTCCTCCAGCTCCATTTTTCGTTCTCAAGATTGCTTTGGCTATTCGGGGTCTTTTGTGTTTCCATACAAATTGTGAAATTCTTTGTTCTAGTTCTGTAAAAAATGCCAGTGGTAATTTGATAGGGATTGCATTGAATCTGTAGATTGCTTTGGGTAATAGAGTCATTTTCACTATGTTGATTCTTCCAATCCATGAACATGGTATATTTCTCCACCTATTTGTATCATCTTTAATTTCTTTCATCAGTGTCTTATAGTTTTCTGCATACAAGTCTTTTGTCTCCTTAGGTAGGTTTATTCCTAGATATTTTATTCTTTTTGTTGCAATGGTAAATGGGAGTGTTTTCTTAATTTCATTCTCAGATTTTTCATCATTAGTGTATAAGAATGCCAGCGATTTCTGTGCATTAATTTTGTATCCTTCTTCTTTACCAAATTCATTGATTAGTTCTAGTAGTTTTCTGGTAGCATCCTTAGTATTCTCTATGTATAGTATCATGTCATCTGCAAACAGTGACAGCTTTACTTCTTCTTTTCCTATTTGGATTCCTTTTATTTCTTTATTTTCTCTAATTGCTGTGGCTAGAACTTCCAAAACGAGGTTGAATAAGAGGGGTGAGAGTGGGCAACCTTGTCTTGTTCCTGATCTTAGTGGAAATGGTTTCAGTTTTTCACCATTGAGAACAATGCTGGCTGTGGGTTTGTCATATATTGCCTTTATTATATTGAGGAAAGTTCCCTCTATGCCTACTTTCTGCAGGGTTTATATCATAAATGGGTGTTGAATTTTGTCAAAAGCTTTCTCTACATCTATTGAGATGATCATATGGTTTTTCTCCTTCAGTTTGTTGATATAGTGTATCACGTTGATTGATTTGCATATATTGAAGAATCCTTGCATTCCTGGAATAAACCCCACTTGATCATGGTGTATGATCCTTTTAATGTGCTGTTGGATTCTGTTTGCTAGTATTTTGTTGAGGATTTTTGCATCTATGTTCATCAGTGATATTTAGCCAATGGTTTTTGTAAATAAAGTGTTATTGGAACATAGCCCTACCCATTCATTTACATATTGTCTCTGTCTGCTTTCATACTACAATGACATAGGTGAGTAGTTGGGACAGAGAAATTATGGCCTGCAAGCCTAAAATATTTACTATCTGGCCCTTTTAGAAAAAGTTTGCCAACACCTGCTATAAAAGAGCAGATCAACATGATTAACAAACTTGAGCTAATTAATGTATTTTGAAAACTGCATCTCAAAATGATAGATTGCCTAACTTTTGAAAATATACATATCCAAACTTCTGGGATGCAACTAAAGCACTGCTTACAGGAAAATGTATAGCTTCAAATGTATATGTCAGAAAAGACGAATGGCTGAAAATCAGTGTGTTAAGTACCCATTTTAAGAAGTTAGAAAAAGAACTGAAGCTTGTGTAAACTGCTTCTTTGTTGAAATTCTATGTATTTTATTTTATTTATTTTTTGTGGAGTTGAATCCAATCAATGTAATTCCTGAATGTACTCTTTTTTTGGCATCTTTATTGGAGTATAATTGCTATACAATGGTTTTTGGCTGCATCGGGTCTTTGTCGCTGCACGTGGGCTTTCTCTAGTTGCGGTGAGCAGGGGCTACTCTTTGTGGAGGTGCGTGCAGTAGTTGCAGCATGCAGGCTCAGTAGTTGTGGAGCATGGGCTTAGTTGCTCTGAGGCATGTGGGATCTTCCCTGACCAGGGATCAGACCCATGTCCCCTGCAGGCGGATTCTTAACCACTGCCACCAGGGAAGTCCAAATTCTGTGTATTTTAAAACATCATTGTCATTCTCCTGATTTCTATAGGTTTGTTAAGATCATTAAAATAAATTCTTGAATTAAATGCTTGAAAAAAAATAAAAAGAAAAAAGAAAAAACTGAAAATAAAATTCAAAGAAAGTGGAAGTAAGTACTAAAATAAGAGCACAAAACAATGAAATAGAGAACAAATTAACAATGGACAAAATCAACCAAACCACAGGTCAACTATTTAAAATGACTAGTATTATTTTTATAATTGTCTTCTAATAAATAAAAAAGACAGGCAAGCCCACTGGAAAAAAAAATAGGCAAGAGACTTAGACACTTCACCAAAGAAACTATACAAATGGTCCAAAAACATAACCTCATCAGCTGTCAGAGCTGCAAATTAAAACCATAATGAGATTCCACTGCACCTACCAAACTACTATACTTTGAAAGGACTGACAACGCATTTCCACTCCTAGTTATATACCCAACTCCTAGATACATAATTGTGCTATTCATTTGAGGAATATCACACAACAATAAAAACAAACTATTTTTGTACCTAACAACATGAATAAATCTCACAAACAAAATGATGAGCAAAAGAAGCCAGACAAAAGGAATACACACTGTTTGATTCCATTTATATGAAGTTTAAAAACAGGTGAAACTATTCTGTAATGGGAGAAGTTAGGACAGTGGTACCGTCAGGGAGGAAAAAAGAAATACATGGTTATGTATTCTTCCACACATCGGCATAGTCCAATGTGTGGAAGAAAACCCAGGAAAGCAGGGGTCACAGAGCCCACGGGAGGAAGTTCTAAGACAGAGGAAATGGCTGTCAGTGTCACCTGTCACAGACAGGTAAAGAAAGTTAAGGACTAAGTCACTGGATTTAGCTACAAGGAGGTGACTGGCAACCTCAGGGAGATGGTGGAAAAAGAATCCTGACAGCAGTGGGGAGAGGAAAGAATGAATGAGGGATTGGAGCAGAGCACTCTTTGAAGAGGCTGGTTGTGAAGGAGAAGGAGGATATTGAATGACATCAAAGGAGAGAAATTTGGGGAGAAGAGGGCAATTTTGGGGGGTGCTTTTGTTTGCTATTTATTTTGAAAATGGTTGAGGCTAGAGAATATTTATAAACCAAGGAGTAGAAAGGCAGATAAAATTTACAGGAGAGTTGGATTTTTGTAGAAGCAACGTCCTAGAGGAGGGAAGAAAAGACAGGATTTAGCACATGCGTGGAGAGTTTATACTTCAGCCAGAGCCTTGAGGTGGAGCGTTACAGGTGATGGAGGGTTGGGGAAAGATTTGGGATAAGCAAAGGCAATTCATGACAGATGGCAGTAAGGAGATAACAGGAAATGATACTCTGAAGTCCATAGTTCAAGTGAATAACCAGTGTAATTTCCTTCAACAAGGTGAGGGTTTTGAACGCTCACTGTGCCCTGTGCTAGGGGCTTGATGTCAGAAGATGAATATGATGCCCTGAATCTCACAGTCCTCTCTGTACTCACCTCAAAAATGACTTAGTTTTTGTCTCTGCCTGTCTTTCCACTTACCCTTTCTTCCCATCCCCGCTTCTGTTTCATTACTCTCCTGTAGATACTTCTCCCCCTTCTCTCTCCCTTCCCCATGGGCCCTTTTCTCCCTCTTCTCCTGTCTCCCTTCCCTGCACACCCATCTCTCTTGACTCCTCTGTTCCTTTTCTCTTTCCCTCTCCCTCAAACTAGCCAAAATGAGGAAACAAAATTAGCTTTTGGGTTTTCTTATTTAAGGAATAAACTTTTGTTTCCTGTGTTTAATTTTTTCAAATAAGTCAAAAATTGTGTACTTCCTTCTCTAAAACTAAAGGTATACATGTGTCTCAATCAGATTTGTTCTGTTGCTTAATGACACCTGATAAAATAAACCTTCCCCACCTCCACTGAGGCCCATGGGGAAGGAAGCAGAACCTTTCATCTGCACTAGGCACCATGTTTACTTTGCACACACTGTTGACTCCATGAGAAAGAGAAGACTTAAATGTGATAGTCTTAAAGAAAATAAAGTGTTTTCAAAGTTTGTATGTGTTGTACTAGTAAAGCAAACATAAAGAACAAGAAAAAAAACAGAAAATTCCTATCAATGTCCACACATTCAATGTTATAACTGCAATTCAAATGACAGGGGAGAATTTAAAAACAAATTGCTGGCCAAAGAAAACTGTTTGCTTCTGGAAATCTTACACTGTCTGTTGTGAGCCAAGAAAATCACTGTCCTCTTCGTTCCCCTGACCTGGCAACAAACAGAATTGAGGGCCCCATGTTGCCCTGGTAATAACAGATGACACTCCCCACACGCTGAGAGCCACACACAGCACCGCGGGTCCTGACTCTGGCTGTGGAATCTCAGGAGAACACACACAACTGGATTTGACACTGACTTTGGCTTCTTTAGGTGACTTAAGATCACGAGTTATTAACCATATGTCAGCAGAACCAATGCTTGACTCTGATGATGATTTCTATTGAGAGTGAATATATACAAATTGCATCCACTGCTAAACTCTGAGCCTCGTCTGGTGACAGCCTGAATTGTTCGTCATTACCTTTAGAAATAGTGCTCACAGTTTATGACTTCTAAACAACACCTCCAATTATAAACTTCATGCTTAAATGTCCTGACATGCCCTTTCTAAAGGAATCTTTAATAAAATTTTTAAACTATATAATTTTTATAAAAGGAAAATAGGAGTGGAGAGAAAGACTCCTTAGCATTGGGGGATAAAGCTGGGGAAGGACCCCAGAAGAAGTTCAGGTTCAGGTTCCCAGAAGTGCAGGTCACATTGGACAGTTGGGATCATGACATTGCCCAGACGCAGGCATTGAGAGTGCAGTGGGCATGTGTGAGTGATCTTCACAACTAAAAATGAGGCAAGAACCAGAAAGAACAAAAGCCCCAAACAGCCCTTACATGACTACAGAGAAGAGCAAATTTCTCTTTGCTTTCCAGTCTCTTGAACTGTTCACGTTTGTTCCTTCCAATAGCACTCGACGCTACAGATGTATGGTTCCCACATGCTGCTCGCACTCTCCTTTCCTCAGTTCTGGATCATTTCTGTCTTTCACAGAAGAATGAAAATATCTAATAAAATATCTAATAAAGGGCTTCCCTGGTGGCGCAGTGGTTTAGAGTCCACCTGCCGATGCAGGGGACACGGGCTCGTGCCCCGGTCTGGGAAAATCCCACATGCCGCGGAGCGGCTGGGTCCGTGAGCCATGGCCGCTGAGCCTGTGCGTCCGGAGCCTGTGCTCCGCAACGGGAGAGGCCACAGCAGTCAGAGGCCCATGTACCGCCAAAAAAAAAATAAATAAATTTTTAAAAATAAAAAAAATCTAATAAAATAATTCACAGCAAATTAATAATTGGAGAGAAAATAACTTCATTATATTCTTTTGGTGGTATGTGCATTTTAAGAAGGGTCTTAGAAGGCAATGCCTAACCCAAAGAGGACACAACCTTGGAGGGAAATGTAGACAACTGGGGGTGCTTGGGGGCAGGAAGTGTATGCTCCTATCCCTAGAGACCCTCCCATGGTGATTATCTATCCACCACATATTTTAAAAAGTGATTTCTTGCCATGGGTACATCAAAATTTTGAAGTGCTATCTGAATTACGCAAATGAACCTCAAACCTTTTCCTCTCTCTTTCAGACCACTTCTGACACCTAAACCCTATACTTGATTGTAAAATCTTAAGAGAATCTAGAGACAAATGTGTCTGTAAAAGTCAACAAAGTGCTTACTTGTATAGGTATGACTTCATGGGTTTACAAAGACATAAAATTGATCCCTTCCCCAATTCGATCATTCTTGAGAGTTGAAACCACCAAATTCCCATGCAGCGCACTTTGTCACTTTTATGGGCCCAGAACTCCTTTCTCAAAGGGTAGGGCTTTCCTTGCATCTAGTTTAAGATTTTTTTTAATAAATAATTTTTGCTTGCTAACTTATGCTTTTCTTTCACTTTTCCCACTTTCCCCTCTCCCCCTTATATTTCTCAGGACAAATGTTGCCTTTCACTTCACTGCCAGTCCCTCTCAACCCCAGGTAAGTGAAGGGCTTCAAGGTTATCATGATTCTTCCTGTTGGTGTTACCCAAAGAAACCATGGTAAAGGGTAGAGTTAGCATGTGATGTTGCCCTTGATCTTGCACAACATGAGTTATATTTGTACTTTTGGAATGTTGTTCATGTAACTGGGATTTTAGACACACCTTTAACCTTATCACTTGAATTGTTGTAAAATGGGAGGCATGAAGTATTTGCAGATGTTCCTTGGTTCAACCTTCATTCATAAAATTGTGGGCCTACTATGTACCAAGTACAGTGTTAGATTGTACTAGGTGCCAGGGATAGAAGGATTAATAAGAGACAGGTGCAACTTCTGCCCTCACGGACCTTATAATCAGGATGGGGGTGGGGAGACAGAGAGTGGAAGACCACCACTAAACAAATACAAAAATAATCAACTGATCTGAAAGTACAATAAAAATGAGACAGATTTTAATTTCTACAGTGTTATGGGTAAAATTAATTTCTCCTGTCATTAAGAAAGAACAGGAATGCTGACAAAAATTATTAGAAGAATTAGATATTTGTGCTGTGCTCTCCATTAGGCCATAATCATAAACAGACTAAATAGATGAAAACTTTGATTGATTCAGGCTGCTTTTCTGGTGACACTTCTAGCTACCTTCCTTTTTCCTTTCATAGCTTCTGAAAGAGTGAAGTTTATGCAATAGCAAGTTTAAAACAGATTTATTTAATGTCCTGATATTTATTATAAGTCTTCTGTAATACAACTTTGTCAAAAATGGCCTTGGATATACTGTACTAAAACTGGGATTAACATATTATATGGATAACGTAAATCTGTCACAACCACTTGAGAGCTGGTGAATATTTAACAACTGGTTCTTAGAGTGACAGCACTGTTTTGTAGCGTTTGCCCATTTCTGCAGTGTAAATACCTCCACTCTGGTGGATTTCAAGCTGCCAGCGTGACATCATTGAACACAGAGTTTGGAATCGATGTGCACAATCAGCTCCCCAGACCTGCAAAAGCCAACTCCAGCACACCTTGAAGAGTTAAATTTTCCATCAGTGAAAGCCTCCACAGTGCATATATGCTGCCACCCAGTGACAGAAGAGGACTACAGTCCCACAATCCATTGCCCTCAGAGTATTAGCCACTTAATTCATGAAATATTTGAGAGCACTAGTTGCTAGGTGCAATGGGAGATATCTATATAGAAAGGGAGGGGAAAACTTGTATCCCATCTGCAGAAAGAGTACGGTCTAATAGTCCTGTCGAAAGCTATAATAAATATGATAGACTGAATGTCGTAATGTACTTTGTAGACTGAAAACCAGTGATGATTATATATTATAGCTTCTTTCTATTTTAAAAAAGTATTAAACACTAAAGCCCAAATAATTTGTATATAAATCACAAACTAGAGTAAAATATACCTAAAACAAACTCATGAAACAAAATAGAAATTCTTTGACATCTCTGAAGGTCTTACTTTACTCTTAACTGTTCCCATTTCGGCCTATATTTTATATCCTCTTCAACTGTAGGAAAAATTTTCTGTTCCTGTAAGTCCACCCAAACTATTGCACATACTCAGACAACCTGAATCACCACTGTCTGCCTCTATTCCTGTAGATAGAAGCAGGTTACAGAAACTGGATAGATAATCAGGACACAAGATGGTGATTTTTAGCCTAAATTCCAGACATTGCTTTGGATCATTGTCACTTGCTTCTTTCTGGTAAAAGTAGATTCTCAAGGCAAGGGGTTTACTTATTTGGGGTTTATGGTAATTTAAAGGTAAAAAGTGATTAGTAATACCTTGGTATACAGATAAGGCTTCTGTAGATGTCTACAGCTTGCACAAAACCAACTCCTAGAATATACAGGCATATATGTGATGCTCATTACTGCTAATAGTAACCATAATCATGCTTTTGGGGCTTCCCTGGTGGCGCAGTGGTTGAGAGTCTGCCTGCCGATGCAGGGGACACGGGTTCGTGCCCCAGTCCGGGAAGATCTCACATGCCACGAAGCAGCTAGGCCCGTGAGCCATGGCTGCTGAGCCTGCGTGTCCGGAGCCTGTGCTCCTCAGCCAGAGAGGCCACAACAGTGAGAGGCCCGTGTACCACACACACACACAAAAGTAATAATAATAATGCTTTTGAGTTACAAAGTATGGTTCCCCTAAGAACCAAGAACGCCTCTTGGGAATTCCAGAGTATTCACCTTTGGAAGAGTCCTGTATTGTATGTATTTGAATCAAGCTCCAAAATAAAAGCACAAAAATGGAGTGGGTTCTTGAGAGTGTTGCCATCTGTTACAAGGCATGAACAGACTTCCAAAAAGCACCATTAATGACACTCTTTCATCTTGAGATAATTTTTTTCCCCCATCAGAAGGCTTTGGATTGTTGAAAAAGTTCTATTTTTATTGCTCTGGTTCTCAGAATAAGGTTAATAAAGAGGATGTGGGAATGCAAAATGAAGTTTTAACGGGTTTTGCTTCTCCTTTAAAGTGATAGATTTACTAAAGCCCTAGGATAGGGGTTTGCTTTGTTTGTTTTCCTCAAAATTTTAATCATGTATTTCATGTCAAACTTCTCAACCAGTTTCTATATTTATAACTACTGGGCAGAAGTCCCCTTTCTTCATTATTAGCAACATGTTTAAGGCTTAGAGTTAATAAATTTTTCCAGTGGATTGATAATCTAAGTAGGTAAATAGTGTAACTTTTGTCTATTATAAATGTTTCCTTATTCTGATGATATTTGAGAAATACTTCTGCCCCAAATTGTGAACATATTTCAGGAGGCTAGATGTAGGGCTTGGTCTTTGAATCTAAATGTCATCTCACTGTATTCCAGCCAGGAAATAGATTCTTTGGCAAAAAAGTCTAGGGGAAGGGTGGGTCTAGTGCTAATTCTTGCCTATGGGAATGTGGTTAAGATTCTTGAAGAACAGGCTTATCTGTTTTTCAAGGAGGAGCTTCATATTTCAGAATGACCACGCAGAGGCAAACCTTGTCTCCTGTCACATTTCACATATCTCTAATTCAAAGGGTTGGGGGCATCTTCTTAAGTCAAAATTGGAATGAAGTGTAGCAAAGTTTAGTTGAGAAGGAAAAACCATAAAAAATGATATGGCAATATTGTATGAAATGGATCCTTTCTGTTGTTCACTGCTGTGTTCCTAGTGCCTGAGCCCTGCACAGAGCATTTGCTCAATATGCAAGAGATGAATGGCTGACTGAATTACTGGAGGCTTACTGAGATTTACATCTGAACTCTGTGCTTAATATTTGAGGAAACCACCTTATTCGTGGGAAAATAGCTTGAGTTTTTGACCGTAAACATTTCTTAACTTTAACAAATCTTGTCTTTCTTTTTTTTTATACTTAGTATTTTCTATACAAATTTCCTGAAGATGTGGACTCAGTTATCATTAAAGTTGTGTCTGAAATGGCTTATCCATGCTCTGTTGTCTCAGTCCAGAATATCATGGTGAGTCTTCATAACCTGTCAACCTTCCAATACGGAGTACTATATTGTCCCAGGATAAATGAGAGAGAAGGGTGAGCACCATATCATCCTCATACTACATATTCCTTACAAAACTGCTAAATAAAAACAGTATCTTGTGCACACAAGTGGGCAGTCTATGTTTGTAGACATTAATCTGGGGAGATAGAGAGCAGTTGACTCTTCACCAAAATAAACAAAGGAAGGAAGGGAGGGAGGGAGGATCATGACAGAGAACAAGGAAGACCAACTTGTGGGCTGCACAAGAAAAACAGAAACCTGTTTGTTCTATTTTTTAAAATTGTTATTGTGTCATTAGGCCCTTTCTGTTTCATAAGGTGTTAATAAAAAATGGGAAGGGTGTGATACACTTTAAGATGATCTTTTCAGTTCTCTTTGATATAAAGTGACCTTGACTTCAGAGGACAAGGCACCAAGTTTTAGAAGGACTATTTCATGACTGTTCTGGGGGAAAACTCTTCATGGTTTCTGGCTCAGTAGGGACCCCCTCCCCTGTGATCCAGGTGGTGTGTGTGGTATGTATACTATGACATTAGTGATGCTTTCCTTTTTTATCCCTCATGCATGTTACAGTGCCCAGTGTATGATCTCGACCACAATGTAGAATTTAATGGTGTCTATCAGTCCATGACCAAGAAAGCTGCCATCACGCTACAGGTGAGACATCACTTCTGTGGTTGTTATTGTCAATGACAGTGCACGGTTTATAATCAGATGACCTACTGGACCAGTCAGGTTACCTGCTGGACTTAGAAAAACCTAAGGGATTACCACTCACTGTGTACCTTGAATCTCTTTCATTTCTGATTGATTTTAAAACAAAGATTGCTACACCTGAAATCAAAGCCTTGGTGATAGTAGATAGTGCTACTCTGCCAGGTGCTCCGTTCCCCTTGGGGAATCTTGGGAACCTGTGATGCAGTGGGACATGTGTCTGACAGATTGCTTAGAGAAGTAAGGGCAAAAGATTCCAATCTACCCAATGGGGGATGCTGGTTTAGGGCAAAGTTTATCTGATCCATTTAAAACAACTAAACATATTCTACTAAAACAATATTTTAAATCAACTATCCTTCGATTGAAAAAAAACATATTGTAACCAAAAAATTAACTTCAACTCTGGACAGAATAGATAGGTTCAAAGGAATATGAACCACATTTGTGCAGAAGTTTGCCCTTTTGGTATTATAATTAAATTATTATTTCAACGGTAATTTTATAGCAAAAATGTACAGACATGTCAGCATATTTTCAAAGAGATTCTGTCCCTGGCTTTAGAGCGGTACTTACTTGGAGTACCTGCAATTTGATCTGTTCTCTAGGTAAGGAGATACTGTTTGTTGAATAGCAGGCCATGAATGAGGAGAGGTTAATTATAATTTAGGTATCAGACCAAAAACTTCTATTCGTCAGGCTTTTATTTTTAATGTCTCAGATTCAATATCTCAAATATCTGCTCTTGTTTTTAGTATTTTTTTTTCCTTAGCACATCAGCATTATGTGGTCCCAAATTTAAAAAGACAAAAAAATAACCATAGTAGGAAACTCAGATTTTACATCATCCGGACACTAAATTAATGAAGTACAAATCATATCAGTACATTCCTACTTTCAATATGTTTGGCAATAAGTTATTACTTCTCTTTTGGACCCATGATTCGGTATTGGGCCATTTTCTCAGTGGGTTAAACATAATATCAGAAATTTGGGGATAATAAAAAAACTCAGAGTTGTATAAATATACTGGATCTTAAAGATTATCTCGTCAACCATGCTTCATTCATGGATAAGAAACTGGGACACAGAGAAGCCCACTTAGAGAAAGTCAAAGCCAGGACTGTAACTCAGGTCTCCTGACTTGAGTCTTTGCTTCCCTAACCTAAATTGTTTATTGAACTGCTGACTGTGTGACTTTTAGGAAAGTCATTTATCATTAAATTTTAAAATAATAAAAATGTAATATAGTGAGGCTAAAACTGCCCTAAAAAATAAAGTTTATTCAAGAATTTAATATACAAGTATAAATTATTAAACATAGACTGTTGACATATATTTTATATGGGGTCTACTACAATTCTAAGCACTCAAGTGGGCACCAGACAGATTGAAATCAGAACAGTCTATTTATGTAATTTCTTGAATATAACAATTATTTTATTATGGATAACCTGGAGTAGATCATGGGAATGTGAGAGTCCTTTCTAAGGAGTTAGGGAGCAGAGGTGAACTTTACATTTCTTCTCTTTCCTCTTTCTTTTTGCCCCCACCATTATGGGCTTTCTCCCTTCTTCTCACTATCTTTATGTCTTTTGCAGAAGAAGGATTTTCCAGGTGAGCAGTTCTATGTGGTGTTTGTGATAAAGCCTGAAGATTATGCCTGTGGAGGATCTTTCTTCATCCAGGGTAAGCAACAGTGAGGAGTATTTGTCTACTTAGAAAAACCCAACAGAATGGAATGCAAAGGAAGCCAAAAGCACATTTTGGCCCCTTCTGGCCCCTTCCAACCATCTCTAGTTCCCACTAAGTGAGGGTCATCATCAGTGGCTTGGCAAGGCAGTCTGAGACATACATGAGAAACAAATAAAGGGAAGAAAATAATAAATCTCAAGATATTATTGATACTACAAAATGCCATTTAGTGCCTGAATCTTTCCAAAGTCTTGTACTCCCTCAGTTGGCCCAATTGGCCCTGTTCACTCAGTTGGCCCTTTACTCAACAAATATTTACTACTGTGAAGTCATGATCTTATACAGCAGATCGAGGTCCATTTTCAAAGATCATTTTGGTAGCGAGCAGTAATGGAGTCACTTATATTTATCAGTAGTCATCATTTCCCCAAGGAAAATTCAGAGTTCTCAATTCCCATTGCCAAAATTGTACCTTTCAAGACAGTAAGTAAGCAGAGTAGGGCAACTTATCCCAATGGCAGGGGTTATGTCAGCTCTTAGGCATAGTACAAGTGGTTATGGGCAACTACCCACTAACTACCATGGGAATGGAATAGGCTATTGATTGAAAACACAGACCCCGCCCCCAGCAGCTGATAGGCCATACATGATCAACACAAAAAGTGTTTACTGTTGAGTGTAACATCGTTCCCTCAGTATTTAGGTGAATTTTCTTCTAATATATTCTTTAATCTCTCAATTACATAGCTCTAGAGTTTTGCCAACATCCAGTGTTCTCGGTAAACTATAAGTCCTTTGATGGCCATATAAGAAAAAACAAATTCTCACTGCCTAGAAAAATGCAAACCAACAGTGCAAAAGGGTTCCCTTTTCTCCATACCCTCTCCAGCATTTATTGTTTGTAGATTTTTTGATGATGGCCATTCTGACCAATATGAGGTGATAGCTCATTGTAGTTTGATTTGCATTTCTCTAATGATTAGTGATGTTGAGCATCCTTTCACGTGTTTGTTGGCAATCTGTATATCTTCTTTGGAGAAATGTCTTTTTAGGTCTTCTGCCCATTTTTGGATTGGGTTGTTTGTTTTTCTGATATTGAGCTGCATGAGTTGCTTGTATATTTAGGAGATTAATCCTTTGTCAGTTGCTTCGTTTGCAAATATTTTCTCCCATTCTGAGTGTTGTCTTTTTGTCTTGTTTATGGTTTCCTTTGCTGTACAAAAACTTTTAAGTTTCATTAGGTGGGAATGTAAATTGATACAGCCACTATGGAGAACAGTATGGAGGTTCCTTAAAAAACTAAAAATAGAACTATCATATGACCCAGCAATCCCACTACTGGGCATATACCCTGAGAAAACCATAATTCAAAAAGAGACATGTACCACAATGTTCACTGCAGCACTATTTACAATAGCCAGGACATGGAAGCAACCTAAGTGTCCCTCAACAGATGAATGGATAAAGAAGATGCAGCACACATATACTGTGGAATATTACTCAGCCATAAAAAGGAACGAAATTGAGCTATTTGTAGTGAGGTGGATGGACCTAGAGTCTGCCATACAGAGTGAAGTAAGTCAGAAAGAGAAAAACAAATACCGTATGCTAACACATATATGTGGAATCTAAAGAAAACCAAAACAATGGTTCTGATGAACCTAGGGGCAGGACAGGAATAAAGACACAGACATAGAGAATGGACTTGAGGACACGGGGAGGGGGAAGGGTAATCTGGGACGAAGTGAGAGAGTGGCATGGACATATATACACTACCAAACATAAAATAGATAGCTAGTCGGAAGCAGCTCCATAGCACAGAGAGATCAGCTAGGTGCTTTGTGACCACCTAGAGGGGTGGAATAGGGAGGGTGGAAGGGAGGCACAAGAGGGAGGAGATATGGGGATATATGTATACATATAGCTGATTCACTTTGTTATAAGGAAGAAACTAACACAACATTGTAAAGCAATTATACTCCAATAAAGATGTTTAAAAAAAAAAAGAAAAAGAAAAATGCAGACCAAAAAATGTGGTAGTTCTCTATTTTTGCAGCTGTTTTCTTCAGATGTCTGTGGCATATTGAGCCATATGATATCAGGAGAAGGGTCAAGCCTTCTTCATTCAAGAAAGGAGGCTGCATTCTCATTTGAGTCACTTAGTGCTACCAAAATGCACCCAAACAAAGGCCAAGTTGAAAGTTTTAACCAAAAAGAGTATTAGACAGTTTGAAGGTTTTCACATAGTTCTTGCTCAAAGAAAATTCAGCAACCAGAGTTAATTCTGGACAGTTTTTAAACAACTTTTCAGATCAGAGACCAGGAACCTAGTATCTGATCCATTGTGCTTTGTTCTTTTTTACCAGAAAAGGAGAACCAGACCTGGAATCTACAACGTGCAAAGAACCTTAAAGTGACCATTGTTCCTTCCATTAAAGGTCAGTCTTGTTACTAAGATTCAGTGGAGACATTCCTATGTCAGGAAGGCAGTCATGTCATTCAATGCTAATATCATCCTTCCAGAGAAACATCGTAAGAAAACTAATGTTTACCCTAGAGATAGAAGAGAGAATCAAAGCATTTTGTTAAATCCTTTGCACAAAGAAAGGGAAGTCAATTATGAAGTTGTATACAGGAAGTCCCTTCCCAGCTTCCCTGAGGAAGTCATCACTGTGAAAGGCAGCCATTTATGGACGATGTCTGGGTGACCTTCAATAGCTTTGCTGCTTTTAGTGGAATTATCTTAGGATTTAAGAATGAGTGTGATGCAGATGGGCCCATGAAGCTGTCCTGTCCCAAATATGGTCCTCTCTTCTCTTGAGGACATCCTAACCAAAGCTGTTTCTCTTCCCTCAGGATCTGTTTATGTGAAATCCATTCTTCTCAGTTTCCTCAGCTTCTTCTCCTTCTACTTGGGATGCCTGTTTGTTGCGTTTGTTCATTATATCAGGTATGTCAAGAGCTTCAAGAAATGTCAACCCCCTTCACCTGTCTCTGCTTAGTGATTAATTAGCACATTAGATTTTAGAGCCATATTAACTGGATTCGAATCTATCTTAGCCACAAACTGTGTGATCTTGGGCAAGTTACTTAAACTTTCTGTGCTTAAGTTTCTTCATCTGTAAAATGAGGTAATAATTTACCTCATAGACCAGTATAACTGCAGTGTTTACATCAATGTCCTGCACAGAGTAAGTGCTGATAGTGTTAGCTATTTTCATAGTTAATGAAACTTCAACAGAAAGATAGCTTGGGTAATTTTTAGACCAGAAAATACTCAATGTAGATCCTATGGAATGTAGGAAATGAGTTCTACCTAACATGGAGATTTAGAAACAGCTTTAAACATTCCATCAAAAAGTACAATTAATGCCTAAAATAAATATTGAGGTATAGTAAGTAGCAGGAGTAATAAATATGCTTTGACACTACATTACCAGGTGCTTTCTTACTGTTGTAGCATCAATTTTACAGTAAAATGTTCCTCGAGAGAAAAAAAGGAGATAATCATGCTGTAATTTGGAAATTTCCCTTCCCAAGAGTTTGGAGCCCCCAGTGAAAAGAGGACCAGTCTTTCCTTGTATCTCAGAGAAGGCCTGAACCTTGAGAATTCCATAGCTTGTCGTGGTCTCTGTAAAACAACTACAAAGGAATGGCAGGAGGTACAATAAACAAATGTTCTCTCTCCTCTTGAGCATGTAAAGAAAACAAAGCCAGTATAGAATTTTCACATTACTGGGCAAGATTAGCCTCATGTGTAGAAAAACCTCAAAGCTACCACAGTGATACAACTATCTCAGTGATACAGGCCTACCTCTGACTCAAAAAATAACTCCCTTCTGTGACTTTCATGAAGCTTTGCAATTGAGAAACTGACTTCAAAAACCCACTGACCGGGCTTCCCTGGTGGCGCAGTGGTTGAGAATCTGCCTGCCAATGCAGGGGACACAGGTTCGAGTCCTGGTCTGGGAAGATCCCACATGCCGCGGAGGGACTGGGCCCGTGAGCCACAATTACTGAGCCTGCTCATCTGGAGCCTGTGCTCCGCAACAAGAGAGGCCGCGATAGTGAGAGGCCCACTCACCGCAATGAAGAGTGGACCCCGCTTGCCACAATTAGAGAAAGTCCTTGCACAGAAACGAAGACCCAACACAGCCATAAATAAATAAATAAATTTTTTTTAAAAAGCCTCTGTATATCCACAGTTTCTGCATTCATATTAAAAAAAAAAAAAAACCAATGACCATATCTGGGACAATTTGAGCACCAAAACAATTAAGGAGAATAGTGAATTATAAACCATTGAGAAAAATAGAAATTCATGAATCCATATCAGTAAGGGAAGAAAGGAAGGGAGAAAAGGAGGGAGGAAGGAAGGAGGGAAAGAAAGACCAAAATACTTACAGATATACATTTAATAAACTCAACAAAATTATTAAAATAGATACACATTAGGGACAGGACCCATTAGCAAATCCTGACCTAGGAGGGAGGACTCTTGCCTACAGCAGAACACCAAACACTGACTGGTAAATAAGGAGAGAGTGCTGGAATTGGAAAATCATCATTTTGCATAGATCAGGTTAAGAATCATCAATGAATACTAAAACTAGCAGGAAAATCTGATGAGGATCAACATATTTGCATGGCCTTAAGTGTATCCCCACAAATCGCTTAGTAGTTGTATGGGAAAAAGTAGTAACTATACAGTGGAGAAATTAGACTATTGACAGGTTGATAAAAATTAATATGACCGGGCTTCCCTGGTGGCGCAGTGGTTGAGAATCCGCCTGCCAATGCAGAGAACACGGGTTCGTGCCCCAGTCCGGGAGGATCCCACATGCCGCGGAGAGGCTGGGCCCGTGAGCCATGGCCGCTGAGCCTGCGCGTCCGGAGCCTGTGCTCCGCAACGGGAGAGGCCACAACAGTGAGAGGCCCGCATACCACACACACAAAAAAATTAATATGACCAAGGGAATGATGGACGCTGTGTGCCTCCAGATGTGACACCCTGAGAAGGAAATAGCATCACTTATGCAGTATTCCAGCCAGAAATGCACATTTTTAATATAATCCTGAGGAAAAAATCAGACAAACTCAAAATGATGAACATTCTATTAAAATGTATTACCAAAGACAAAAAATAGCTATGGAAATGTTCCAGATTGAGGGAGACTAAAGATATGTGACCACTAAAGACAACATTTGATCTCAGACCGGTTCTTTTACTAGAAGAAAAATATGCTATAAAGGACATTATTGGGTCAATTGACAAAACTGTAAAACAGACAGCAGATTAGATAAGATTATCATATCGATGTTAAATGTGCTGAAGTTGACCTACACTGTGGTTATGGAAGAGAGTATCTTTATTCTTTGGAAATATTTAGGCATAAAAGTTCATGACATATGCAACTTACTTTCAAATGGTTCAGAAAAAATTTTTTATGTATACATGTATATGAAAACACACATGCACCCAGAGACAGAATGAGAAAGCAAAGGGGGTAATATGCTAACAATAAGTGAATCTAGGTAATGATACATGGGTTTTCTATATTCTATTCTTACTCTTACAGCTTCTCTATAAATGTGAAATTATTTTCAAATAAAAAGTTAAAAACAAAAACTCCAGTCTATAGGCAAATATTATACCTGGAAAGTATACATATATTAACTGGTTATCAGCTCATTAATTTATCAGATCATAATCACTAACACTGAACAAGTACTTAACTCTTTGCCAGGCACTCTGAGTAGACTGTCTCATCTAAAGCCCCACAAACTGAGGCATTCAGAAGTTAAGCAGTTTGACCAAGAGTTCACTGCCTGGGTTTGAACCCAGGCAGCCTGGCTCCAGAGCCTTAGCTCTTAAGCAGCCCGGACAAGATGGGTCTGGAGTGATCAGGGCATGTGAAGGAGGGCAGTCCTAATTAAGGAAACCAGGTCAAAAGCCTGGAACCCCAGCATGAATTTGTTTTTTTGTTTTTTTAACATCTTTATTGGAGTATAACTGTTTTACAATGGTGTGTTAGTTTCTGCTTTACAACAAAGTGAATCAGTTATACATATACATATGTTCCCATATCTCTTCCCTCTTGTGCCTCCCTCCCTCCCACCCTCCCTATCCCACCCCCCCCATCCCACCCCTCTAGGTGGTCACAAAGCACAGAGCTGATCTCCCTGTGCTATGCGGCTGCATCCCACTAGCTATCTATTTTACATTTGGTAGTGTATATATGTCCATGCCACTCTCTCACTTCGTCACAGCTTACCCTTCCCCCTCCCCATATCCTCAAGTCCATGCTCTAGTAGGTCTGTGTTTTATTCCTGTGCTACCACTAATCTCTTCATGACATTTTTTTTTCTTAGATTCCGTATATATATATGTGTTAGCATACGGTATTTGTTTTTCTCTTTCTGACTTACTTCACTCTGTATGACAGACTCCAGGTCTATCCACCTCATTACAACCAGCATGAATTTGATTGAAAAGGGGTCCGAAAAGCTGCCAATTTTGACTCAGATGAGTTACAGCGTCATGGGAAAAGAAGTTCATCTTTTCTGCCTCTCTTAGGAAGTCTGTCTGTACCACTGATGTTTTAGATTTTAGAAAATAGGTTTCACCTCTTTAGTTACCTAGCAGACATAACCAGTGTACAAACAGACAAAAATTAATAGCTGGATATCAATCTCTCTAAAGTTGTTATTCAGCCTGCTGAAGCGAGCACAGTTTTTGAAAGTTGTGGCCTAAGGCTCTGTTGAAACCTCTGGCTGCCAGATTACTTTGCTAGTGCCAACTGCACAAGCATAGATTCTTTCCAAATATAGACAAACTGAAAATAGAAATCTGGAGACATAAGAACTACTTGGCATCTAAATAGGGGAATAAACTGAGAGAAAATGCTAATAGAACTCTTCCTTCATTGAACTAAGCAGAAATAACAAAGTTTTCTACAAAACCAAGTGAAGCCAGCCAGTCCTGGAGCAGAATGCCAATTGCTTGTTGAGCCCTCTGTTCTTTATTACTAATACATGTGGGGTTCGCAGTACATGCTATGAGAGCAGGATGAAAACAATGATTAGAGACATGGCTCCTGTCCTCAGGGAGCTAAGAATTCAAAGTGTTTTTATGCTATTTTGGGGGGGGGGGGTTGTTTTTTGTTTTTTTGGTTTTTTGCGGTTCGCGGGCCTCTCACTGTTGTGGCCTCTCCCGTTGCGGAGCACAGGCTCCGGACGCGCAGGCTCAGCGGCCATGGCTCACGGGCCCAGCCGCTCCACGGCAGGTGGGATCTCCCCGGACCGGGGCACGAACCCGTGTCCCCTGCATCGGTAGGCGCACTCTCAACCACTGCACCACCAGGGAAGCCCTATTTTTTTTTTTTAATGTTTTTATGTTTTTTGGCTCAACCCTAAACTCCATTCCCCTCCCACCCCCCAGCTCCAATTCATTCAGCAGGTATTTATGGAGCCCCTGCAATGACCCCCTGGGTCAAGCACTGCAAACATGTCTCTTTTTTTTAAATTATATTATATCTATATCACTTTACTTTTTTTATTAATTTATTTTTGGCTGCATTGGGTCTTCGTTGCTGCGCAGGGGCTTTCTCTAGCTGCGGCAGGCAGCGGCTACTCTGTTGTGGTGCGTGGGCTTCTCATTACAGTGGCTTCTCTTGTTGTGGAGCACAGGCTCTAGGCCCGCGGGCTTCAGTAGTTGTGGCTCACGGGCTCTAGAGCGCAGGCTCAGTAGTTGTGGCGCACAGGCTTAGTTGCTCCACGGCATGTGGGATCTTCCTGGACCAGGGCTCAAACCTGTGTCCCCTGCATTGGCAGGCAGATTCTTAACCACTGTGCCACCAGGGAAGCCCTGCATACATGTCTCTTATTCCTTCCTCTCAGTCACCCTGCCAGATGTTGAGTTCAAACTACATGATCCTGATTATTCATTCTTCCCTTGATTCCTGTATTAGTTATCTATTGCCACAATAATGCTGCATAAAAATCAAGCATAAAAACTCCAAAAACTCCAACCATAAAAACTCCAATACAGATTTACATTTGCTCACAAATCTATGGGTCAGCTGGATGATTCTGCTAATCTGGACTAGGCTCGGAGATCTCAGCTGTGTGTGGTCATAGAGTGAAATCAACTGGCAGGTCAGAGAAGAGCTGGCTTTTCTAGACTGGCCTCAGCTGTACTTTGCCTCTCATCCTCCAGCAGCCTAGCCCTGGTTTATTGTATCTCCAAGAGAGATGGCAGAAGAATGCAAGGCTTCCTTAAGATGTAGGTTCAAAAGTGGCATGATATCACTTCCCCCTCTTTCTATTGGCCAAAACAAGTGATAAGGCCAGTCCAGCTGCAAGAGGTAAAGATACAGACTCCACTTTTGATTGAAGGAGCTAGAGACAAGATGAGGTATAGCCATTTTTCAATCAATCTAGCATAGGTCTCATTTAATCTTTTTTCGTTTGTTCACTGGATACTGCCTGCCTCACCCTAGCTTTGTAAATCATTTAACTCCTCTAATTAAGAACTTTATCAGCTCCAAAACCTAGGGCAAATGTGGTTAAAGCCTGTTAATACAAACACAGTCCAAACACATCATCTTTTATGAGTTCATATAATTGCTTTCTAGTTAATATCACTAAAATTGTTTTTTTAAAGGGACTTCTGTAGAGCCTCATTTGCCAGCTAGAACAGTCAGACCCAATTGTAACTGCTCTCCTTAATGATATGCCTTGTTCACTCAACAAATATTTAGTTATCATTTCCTGAGTGCCAGGCACTGTCGCAAAGGTTAGTGATACAGTGGTGAACAAGACAGTCTAGATCCCTGCTCTAATAGAGCTTACATTGTACAAAGGAAAAACATATAAGCGAGCAAGCAAGCAATTAATAAAGAAAATAATTTCAGCTAGTGACAGGAGGAGAACAAACACAGTGGTGGGACAGAGAATGATTGGACTGGGGAAGCTACTTTAGATTTGATTTGTTCAGCAGGGAAGACCTCTCAGGACCAAGACCTGAATGGCAAGTAGAAGCCAGCCATGTGAGGATCTGGGGAGAGAGTGGCCCAGGCAGAGAACAAGAGCAAAGGCCCTGAGGCAGGGATGGGTTTGCTGTGGCTAGGAACAAAAGAGGTATGAAGAGAAGTCCTTCCACCAAACATACCAGGATCAGGGGTGTGCAATTTCTAGAGGCCCCATTTGGGAGTAAACAAGAACATGTACCAAAGCACAGGCACATATAGTCCCCAACTTTTCTCCCTTCTCATCCCACTCCAACCTCATATCCAAAAGGGAGGCTCATTTGGGGGGAAGAGAGCAATTCACATTTTAATTTTTGATAGACATTTACGTTTGATACACCCGGTTTTTAAAATAATGACTTTATTAAGACATAACTCAAAAAAAAGACATAACTCATAGACCATAAAATTCACCCCCCTTAAAAAATTCAGTGGTTTTAGTATATTCACAGTTGTACAACCATCACCACTATCTAATTTTCATCACCTCCAAAAAGAAACCCTGAGTTTATCAAGATTATAGGATACAAGATCAATATACAGAAATCAATTGTATTTCTATACACTGGCAGTGCAAAATTCAAACACGAGATTAAGAAAAATAATTATATTTACAATAGAATCAAAAATAATAAAGTACTTAAGAAAAAATTTAAGAAATGAAATATAAGACTTGTACATTGAAAACTACAAAACATCCTTGAAAGAACTTAAAGAGAACCTAAATATATGAAAAGACATTCTGTATTCATAGATTGAAAGACTTAATATTATTAAGATGGTATAGTAGACAGAATAATGGCCCCCCCCAAAATGCTCATGTTCTAATATTCAGAACCTGTGAATATGTTACTTTACATGGCAAAAGAGATTTTGCAGATGTGATAAAATTATGGAGATTATCCTGGATTATCTGTGTTGTATAATGTAATCACAAGAGTCCTTATAAGAGGGAAGCAAGAGAGTCAAAGACAGGAAGAGGTGTGATGAGGGAAGCAGAGGTTGGAGTAATACATTTGAAGATGGGGGAAGGGAACCATGACTTAAGGAATGCAGGCCACGTCTAGAAGTTGGAAAAGACAAAGAAATGGATCCTCCCCTAGATTCTCCAGAAGGAATACAGCCCTGCTGATATCTTGATTTTAGCCACATAAGACTCATTTTAGAATTGACATCCAGAACTGAAGATAATAAATTTGTATTGTTCTAAACCACTAAGATTGTGATAGTTTGTTACAGCAGCAATATAAACTAAAAGACATGGTAATACTCCCCTAACTGATTTATAGATTCAACACAATCCCTATGAAAGTCCCAGCTGACTTTCTTCCAAAAATTGATAAACTGATCCTAAAATTCATATGGAAATGCAAGGGACCCAGAATAGGAAAAAAAAATCATGAACAAAGCTGGAGGTCTTACACTTTCTGATGTCAAAACTAACTACAAAGCGACAATATTCAAAACTCTGGCACTGACATAAGGAAAGACATACAGATCAATGGAACAGAATTGAGAGTTCAGAAATAAACACATTTACGGTCAATTGATTTTTGACAAGGGTACCAAGACAATTCAATGGAACAAGGATATTCTTTTCAACAAATGGTGCTGGGACACTTGGGTATCCACATGAAAAAGAATGAAGTTGTACCCCTACCTCACAACATATAAAAAAAATTAACTCTAAATAGAACAAAGATCTAAATAAAAGAGCCAAATCTATAAAACTCTTAGAAGAAAACATAGGTGTAAATCTGTGTGACCTTAGATTAGGTAATAGTTTCTTAGATACGATAGCAAAAGCACAAGTAAGAAAAGAAAAAAAATAGGTAAATTGGACTTCATCAAAATTAAAACTTTTTTTTTTTTTTTTTTTTGTGGTACGCGGGCGTCTCACTGTTGTGGCCTCTCCCGTTGCGGAGCACAGGCTCCGGACGCGCAGGCTCAGTGGCCATGGCTCACGGGCCCAGCCGCTCTGCGGCATGTGGGATCTTCCCGGACCGGGGCATGAACCCGTGTCCCCTGCATCGGCAGGCGGATTCTCAACCACTGCGCCACCAGGGAAGCCCAAAACTTTTGTATTTTTAAAGGACATTATCAAGGAAGTGAAAATACAATACACAAAACTGGAGAAAATGTTTGTAAATCATATATCCAGTAAGAGTCTAGTATCCAAACTATGTAAAGAATTCTTACAACCCAAATATAAAAAGAAAAATATCCCCATTTAAAAATAGGTATTTTGGGGCTTCCCTGGTGGCGCAGTGGTTGAGAATCCGCCTGCCAATGCAGGGGACACGGATTCATGCCCTGGTACGGGAAGATCCCACATGCCGCAGAGTGGCTGGGCCTGTGAGCCATGGCCTCTGAGCCTGCGCGTCTGGAGCCTTTGCTCCGTCCGCAACAGGAGAGGCCACAACAGTGAGAGGCCCGCGTTAACACAAAACAAAACAAAAAAATAGGCATTTTTTTTAAATTGAATAGATGTTTCCCCAAAGATATGCAAATGCCAATAAGCATGTGCAAAGATGTTCAACAACATTAGCCATCAGGGAAATGCAAATCAAAACTACAATGAGATATCACTTCATATCCACTAGGATGGCTATAATAAAACTTTTTAAATGAAAATAACGAGAGTTGGCAAGTATGTGGAGAAATTAGAACCTTGTACATTGCTAGTAGGAATGTAAAATATTTAGTTCCTGCTATAGAGCTACAGTAGAAAACAGTTTAGAAAAAAATGCTAAACACAGAGTTACCTCATACTCAGCACTTCCATTCCTAGGTCATATCCAAGAGAATTTAACACATATAACCACACAAAAACTTGTACACAAATATTCATAGCAGTGTTATTCATGAGAGCTAGAAAGTGGAAACAATCAAAATGTATATCAAGTGTAAACAAATAAATTAAGCATGGTATATATCCATACGATGGAATACTATCCAGCCGTAAAAAGACTGAAGTATTCATTCATGCTACCACATAGATGAACCTTGAAAGCATTATGCTAAGTGAAAGAAGACAAAGAGACCACATGCAATACAATTCCATTTATATGAAATATCCAGAATAGGCAAATTTATAGAGACAGAGAGTAGATTCGTGATTGCCAAGGGCTGGGAGGAGTAGAGAATGAGCAGTAACTGCTATGGTTTGGGATTTCTTTGGGCGATGATGACAATGTTCTGGAACTAGAAAATAGTGATGGTTGCACAACTTTGTGAACATACTAAAATTCATTGAATTGTGCACATTAAAGGGTGAATTTTATAGCATGTGAATTATCTGAAAATAAATGAATATGGAAATAAATGAATGAATTTAATATATATATGCCTGTATGTGCCTAGGTGTGGAATTGCTGGGTCATATTGTGTCTCTAGGTTTAACTTTTTAAGGGACTGTCAAATGGTTTTTCAAAGTGGCTGCTCCATTTTATAGTCCCACCGGCAATGTTTCAGAGTTCCAATTTCTGCACATCCAAAGGCCCATTTTTAAGAGATCCTACTAGCAGACAAATCTGCCACAAAGTCTATAGGGAACAAATGGAAAATGCTGAAGTTTTTGAGGTCTTAGGAGCGTGTGTATGTGCTTGTTTGCAGGTTTCAGAGAAAGTCCATTGATGGAAGCTTTGGTTCCAATGATGGTAAGAAAAATCCCTGGTTTCAATTCAAACTGATGTCAAGTATGTGGCAACATTCCATTTGGTACTTTTGTCTCTCTGACTTTTGTGATTTCCCAAACCCTCTATTGATTCCTACCCCCCCCCCCCACAGACACACACAGAGTGGTCTAATCTGCAGTCTTTCTACAGAAAGCAGAGCCAGTGAGAACCAATTTACGCACTTGACAATTACTGAGATATGGAGCTCACACTAAGAGCCTTTGTTCGGAGAGTTCCTTGTAGTTGTCCACAGCCCATCTGTCAGCAATTCATCTTTTTAAAAAGTTTAATCTTTTCTAGGACATAAATTGCTCACATCTGTCTTATCACAGAGCTGACTTGTAAACAATAGTAAGAATTTATTGTGTCAAAGCTAACACAGAGCTTACTTTTCCCAAATTGAGATAGAGGGTTTTTTTTTTTCAAGGATCTAGAAAACTGAAGTATTTGAGACTAGCAAGTATAATAGAATATTATAACTTTGGGAAATCCAGAGTAATTGATTATCCAGCCGTTGTAATATGCCCTTTCCTCCATTCTGAGGATTTGAACAAAGGAATTCAGTTGCTTGATCTTTTTATCAAATCTTTAAAACAAAAATTAAATGTCCTTATTTTTAAAACTTAAGATATAATTGACATATAACATAGTATAAGTTTTGGGTGTACAACATGATTCTATATTTGTATATATTGCAAAATGCTCACCACTAGAAATCTAACATCTATCACCACACAGTTATACTTTTTTTTCTTGTTTTGAGAACTTTTAAGATCTATTCTTTTAGCAATTTTCAAATATACAATACAGTATTATTAAATCTAGTCACTATGTTGTACATTACATCCCCAGGACTTATTTATATTTTATAACTGGAAGTTCACACCTTTTGTAAGTGTCCTATTTTTTGAAAAGCCTAAATCAGCATGAGTTACTCAGTGCTCACAAGCTATGTGGCATAGAATGATCATTTGGAAAAGGAATGATGGAGTGAGACTTGATTTTTAAGTCACATGCAGCAGATTTTTTTTTCTAATTTTTATTGGAGTGTAGTTGTTTTACAATGTTGTGTTAGTTTCTACTGTACAGCAAAGTGAATTAGCTATACATAGACATATATCCCCTCTTTTTTTGGATCTCCTTCCTATTTAGGTCACCGCAGAGCATTGAGCAGAGTTCCCTGTGCTATATAGTAGGTATGCAGCAGACGTTTAGTTCTGTGTTTTCTACAGTTAAGTTAGAAAGACACAAAGCGACTCCCTACCCAACCCAGCAGGAGTATCTCTCCCTCTGCTGGAGGTCTGCTTCTCCTGCCTTCCTTTGACTTTTGTCTTCCTTAATGTCAACGTGTCTATTTTTCCAGGCATCCAGGCAATGGGTTTTAATAACATTCAACAGCCAATGTAAAGGAATATAAAAGAGGGTACTTTCTCAAGTGAGGGAGCTTGGTTAACTTGCCAAGTTTTCAGATTTAAGAACCAAATGGCCAATCAGATCCTTCCCTGGATGGAGTGATTACTGAATCAGCCTCCCAGCAAAGAGCAGGGCCCAGAAGTGATAAGACAAGCAGCGTGCTGAGTTCAGAGGGGTCAGGGAGCACAGGCCATCCTCAGCATCTGTGGCAACGGGTCTCAGACTCTAGTCATGACTCTCTACTCTGCTTTTTCCCAACTGTGCCTCCCCAGTTTTTTCTTCAAAGGAATTTTACTTTTACATCCTTCTGCAAAGATTAGTGGTTTTCTTCATTGTCTCCTCAACTTTTGAGATACAGCATGACACTCGTTGGGATAGGTAGCCAACTGGCATAAAAATGAAATCTCATGGCAGCTGGTTCACAGTGTTGCTGACTCCCTCTTTCGCTTCCAACCTCCTGAGTCTGGAGACGGAAGGGGGCGGGACAATTATAAATGTGACGTCCCTGAAAGAGCCAGGCATGCTCAAAATGAAATGAAGTTTTTCTCCTCACATGGAGCAATTAATATAAAAGGCAAGCATGCAAGCATATCCTATTCTAAGTTAGTAAAGCAGACAGATGGCAAAGGGCTCGCGCGCAGAGAAAAACATACCAGAACAAGTTTCCTCATTAAGATGAGCTCATTCACAACTTTATATGTTTGCTTATTCCCAGCCAGAACATCTTGGTCTGTCCTATAAACTGATATTTTGTGTTTAATTCTGCTTTCTAAATGCCATACAGTTAAATAGAAATATGGCTTGCCTTCTGGGAGCATCCATCATGTTTGAAGTTTGGGAGGTAATGCTTCGGTTTTTGCATTCTAAGGTCTTAGACATTAGAAACGTTAACAGAGTACTGTTATCCCGTGTTGACCAATCTCCTATTTAATTGTGCATATAGAAGTGCACAGATTTGAAACAAGAGCACTGCTCATGAAAATCTCGATGCTCTTGTCCATCACAGAACCATTGTTGTTGTAGTTGCCTCGGGGTGAAAAGAACTAGCGACTACATTGAAACCAGGTCCTGCTCGATTGCGAGCAGAGGCGGAGTGCAGAACCTACACAGCTGGCTCTTTCTTTTTAGTGAAGTTGTCCCCTAACAAAACAGTGATTGTTTTTGTTTGCTCACTTGCTTTGACTTTAGTTTTTGCATTGTTTTCTCTTTTGATCACACACACGAAAACCCTTTGCCTCCTACAGACCATTTCAACCCCCCGCTGCAGCGGAACTCAAGCGTTCTCCGACGCACGTGTCTACTTCCCATGCCAGGGGCCTTCCCAGGAACAGAAAATGCCAAAAATTCTGGGGTTTATGATTTTAGTATCATTCTTCGCTTACTATTTGCACATGTAACATTTGGAAAAGTTTGAGGCACGTCATCTTAGAGAATGTGTTTCTCTCACTGCCAACAACCATTTGGCAACAGACATGCCTATTCTACCTCTGAACTATCCCCCAAATAACCCATATTCCTGCACATCCTTAGTTCATGTTGTCATCATTTTTTGCTCCAAGGAGTGCAGTAATTTCCATCCTGTCAGGGCTCAGCCTGTCTGTAGTTAGGGTACTGTTAATGACTGTGACAAATAAACCTCCGAATTATACTCCCTTAATCACAGAAGTTTATTTCTGGTGTTTATGTTCAGTGGTGGCCTTCCTCACAGTGATTCCAGGACCCATGCTCCTTTGTTCTTGTGATTCTGCAATACTGTCAGGCAGGAATCAGCAACGTTTTTTCTGTAAAGTGCCAAATGGTAAATGTTTTAGGCTCTGCGGACCATGTAGTTTCTGTTGCAACTGCTCCACTCTGCCATTGTAGCCAAAAGCAGCCATAGACACACTCAACGAGTGGTTGTGTTTCAGTAGAACGTCATATAGAAATACTGAAATTTATAATTTTATCTGCCATAAAATACTCTTCGTCTTCTGACTTTTCCCAAACCATTTAAAACCATTTTTAGTTTAAGGGCCATACAAAAACGGGTGGCAGGCTAGATTTGGTCTGCAGACCATACAATTGGCCTGCAGGCTCCTATATTAGAGTGAAAAGAAAATCAAACTATTTAGAGTTATGTTCTTTCATTTTGGCAACTGGACATAAAGTGTTTGCCTCTTTGCTTTTCTTTTTAACAGGCTCTGGAAATACGTCGGCGTCACATCCCATTGCTGCCAGCACCCCTGAAGAAAGCAATTATGGGGCAATAGGTATTTCCCACAATGAGTCCATTCATGGAAGTGTTTCCTGATTCTCCAAAGAATAGGATACAAGGAGCCCTCCAGCCACTAATAACTGTGAGAGTGAGCAAGGCGGTCATCGTATAAGATTATCTTTTATTTATAAGATGAATTGGCTGGATGATCTGGAAGGTTCCTTCCGGCTCTAATTTTCTCTGGTTCTATTGATCCGTTTCTTGGGTCTGCTAGCCACACTCGAGCAGAATTTTCTATGGTTGCCATCAACTCCCTTGGGGATTTTTTCATACCCAGCCTGAGTTTAGGTTGTGAAAGACGCGTCAAGAGTCTGACGTCAGGGAGCCCGACATCAACTGACCCGTTGTTTCATTCTCAGGTTTCAGTGGAGTAAGGGCGATCAGAAGACTGAGGCTGTGCAGCAGGTGAACACGGCTGAAGCCTAACGATCTTCCATTTGGGCTAACTGCATAAATGAACCTGCTCACTGCCACCCAGTCATTCACATGGCAACCCCCAGGGCTCGTTCAGTGGCCTGAAGGGCACAGAATTCTGATCCCTGTCTTGTTAGAGTCGGCGTGCATTGACGTTTCCACACACTTCCATGATGCTTGCGGGCCTATGAATGGTGCGCCTTAAGCTGTCAGCGTAGAGGGGCTGGGAATCCTGTATGCCTGCCCTGTTATTCTGTAACTTTGAGAAGCATGTGGGCTCAGTGCTGGAGACTTATCTCTGGCTCTGCAAGAACAGTGTTTTTTTTTTTTTTTAACTATCTGAATAGAAGAAATAAAGCAGAAGGTAGGCTCTGCTCATGTGCTCATTAGGCTGCGCAAATTCCCATCTGCTCTGGGAAACATTCACAGGAACACAGGATTCTTCTTCCTGAGAATGTTCTTTCCATTATATAACCATAGATACAGCATGTGGGGGATTTCGGTGTACAAATACTTTTTCCACGAGAAATGTATAGCTGCTGGACATGTGGGTACTTACACGTACATGTGGTAGATGCTATACATAATTACGTGCATGTGTATGTTTATACATTTATGCTCATATTTTAATATGAAACATGAAATATAAGCATAATATTATTTTTGCATCCAAATAGTTAACAGAGCAGATGCCTTTATATTATGTATTCAGCCCTAGAAAGAGATGATTTAAATATAAAAATAGGAGGAGAGGAAAATTAGAAGTCCATTGAGGAGGAATTGACAGAAAGAACATGTGCTGTGGGTAAGGAGTTGGTTTTTACCAACACAACGTTTTCAGGAATGAGTCAGCACTGTGCTTTTTGCAGAGAAAGATGGGCTCCATGGGTTCTTCTCGACTTGGGAAGGCAGATGAGTCTCCTCTGTTTCAGATGAGTCAAGCTCCAGTGCTGGCAGGCAAATGTCCTCCTCCGACGGCAGACAGCCGTGCCAGTCAGACACGGACAGCTCCGTGGAGGAGAGTGACTTCGACACCATGCCAGACATTGAGAGCGATAAGAACGTCATCCGGACCAAGGTACTTCTGCCTGGTGGTGCTCTTCGAGAGGGCGAAAAGTTCAGGAGCCAAATACAACTTCAGCAATACCTCAATTTCCTTTATATGTATTTTTTTTCTTCAGGGGGAGTCAAATTTCTCAGTGACCTTTTTATTTATTTATTTTTAAAACATCTTTATTGGGGTATAATTGCTTTACAATGGTGGGTTCGTTTCTGCTGTATAACAAAGTGAATCAGCTATACATGAACATATATCCCCATATTTCCTCCCTCCTGCATCTCCCTCCCACCCTCCCTATCCCACCCCTCTAGGTGGTCACAAAGCACCGAGCTGATCTCCCTGTGCTATGCAGCTGCTTCCCACTAGCTAGCTATTTTACCTCTGGTAGTGTATATATGTTCAGGGGGCTTTTTAGATAAAACTTAGCTACATACTAAAAGCAATACTTGGTTAATTAACACTTCTTTCTGGAGGAAGAAAGTGAGAGCAGTAAAGAAAACAGAATGCTAAAACGCTCTCAGGGTCTGAAGTGGCTGACCATAGACAAAAATGAGGAAGGGATCCAACCAAATGGAAGAAAGGATTCATTTGAATGGTGTACTTGGAAAAACTCCCTGGTTGTATACATAAAATCCTTCAGGAGTAAAAGATCATTTCTTTCTGGCTTGTATGTATCACATTGTGTTGTATCCAGTAAGGGACACAAAGGTGAATTGTACCATTTCAACCTCATAGTTCAAGAATCACACAATGGGCATCTCTGAAAACTGGGAAACCAATTCTTGAGATTTAAGAAGCATTCAAGGCTCCCAACATGCTTCCCACATCAGACAATTTCCCTAAAGCCAAGGGAAATACTAGGATTTTTAAAGGCATCCTGGGAAAAGCAAAATTAAAAGTCTTGTTAAATAATGTTAATCCCTAGTGAGTGATTGAATTGAAATGTGTAAAGCTCTCCTTTATATTTTATGCAAGAAATCCAAGTACAGTTTTGCATTCTCTTTTTATTTGGCATCCCAGATGTTCCTTTACCTGTCAGATCTGTCCAGGAAGGACCGGAGAATTGTCAGCAAAAAATATAAGATTTATTTTTGGTGAGTAGATGACCAGGAGGGCTATGGTTCTCTAGTAAAATTAAAGTTTTCTTTGTAAAAGCCACAATCACTTATGAGATTCATATAAGTGAATCAAATCACAGGTTTCAGTGTTTAATGAGGCACAGGTATAGGTGTTTAAAGGATTCATGCCACATTCGATAGGAAAGACAAAAATGAACTACCAAAGGCAACCAGCCCTAAATTAAATAAATACAAAGTATTAAATAAGAACAGTATTGGAATCCCATAGGGAGACATTAAATCCTTTCCTAGGAAAATACAGTAACGATAACATTAATGTCACCACCTTCCCTCTTCTCCTCACCAGAACTTGCTCTTGGAAGAGCCAGTGATTAGAGGGATGAGATGCCTAGAGCATCTCATAGTAGCTGGAAACCGCCCTGAGTGAAGATGATACCATCAGCCAATGATAGATGGACCTGCAATGGTCAGACACAGATGCAGTCTTCCTACAAGCAGGGAGTCTGAGGTGCCTGGCAGGGTCCCCTCCTTCCTCTCAGAAACCCCCAGCTGACACTTGTGATAGCCCTTCCCATTCTTTTTTCTGGAAGGAAACCCTTTTACTGAGATACAGATATTACAGGAAAACAAGGGCCAGTGGGGACCACATGAAATTCCATAGTAGGACCATTATTTTGGAACTAAGAGATATCTAAAAGAGCCACATCCTTTGTGAGATCAATCACCCATTACCTACTCACGGATCACTTTTTTTTAAAATTTTTTTAAGTCACAACTTTTTATTTTTAAAATTCACTTATTTTTGGTCGCATTGGGTCTTCGTTGCTGTGTGCAGGCTTTCTCTAGCTGCATCAAGCAGGGTCTACTCTTCATTGCGGTGTGCAGGCTTCTCACTGTGGTGGGCTTCTCTTGTTGCGGAGCACAGGCTCTAGGCGCGCGGGCTTCAGTAGTCGTGGCACGCGAGCTCAGCAGTTGTGGATCGCGAGCTCTAGAGCACAAGTTCAGTAGTTGTGGTGCACGGGCTTAGTTGCTCTGCAGCATGTGGGATCTTCCCAGACCAGGGATCAAACCTGTGTCCCCTGCATTGGAAGGCGGATTCTTAACCACTGCACCACCAGGGAAGTCCCTCTCTGATCACTTTTAATCTAACAATATCCTAAATAGATAGGCCCTCATTAATAACTGGTTAAACCAGAAGCAAGTATTATTTACACTGTTTTACAAGTAATTGTATGAGAGGAAGATTGGAGAAACAGGAACCACATAATCAGTTTCTAATCGCTTTTGTGAGTTAACTAGGGAGTTATGGGGTGGAAAGATTCTCTTTTTTTAAAAAAAAAAGGGGGGGCAAAGTTTCCATTGTTATTTTGGAAATAACCATTTCTGGTTCTTTCTGCCTGCGTAGGAACATCATTACCATTGCTGTGTTTTATGCGCTGCCTGTGATCCAGCTGGTTATCACCTACCAGACAGTAAGTGCTGCCCCGAACTCCAAAATCCTACCTTTTATACTTCAGGGAAAGATCTTTGCTGCGACTTACAGAGAAAGGTATAACTTAAGCTCCGTCCAAGAATTAATTCCCCATTTGGGTTCCCACTGGATTTCTCCACTGGTTCGTCTTTGACCTTTAAATCTAGTTCCCAATTGTTTTATCACAGACCTCTTGTACTACTTTGACTACCAATCTGAAATTATTACCTTGCACTCATTTAGTCTTGGTATCTATCAACCATGTCTATTTTTTACCAGTCTGAACTTTTGATCATCATGGGATGATGAGTAAAGTTCCAGGCCAAAACAAAGAAACCTGATGTCTAATTTAGCCTGTGTCCTCTCATTGAGGGTAAATATGTTTTGTAAAAGTAAAAAGAGCTTCACAAAACTAATGAAATATTAAAAGAAAATATAAAATAAATTTTAAAACAAACAAAAACAATAATTAAAATAGCTTGAGAATCCCCACTGCACCTTCACAGAACCCTAGGGTCCAGGTCACTTAAGTGATCTCGTCTGGGATCTATTACACATGAGAAAGCCCATTTAGAATAGCACCAGGCTAAAGGTGTTTCTGATGCAATGGTTCTCAAACTTTTTATTAAAATCATCTGGGGGACTTTTAAAAATCCCAGTGTCCAAGCTGCACCCCACACCAGTGAGATCAGAGTGGAATCAGGCATCAGTATTGATGAAACTCCCAGTGATTCCAGAGTACAGCCAAGTTTGAGAGCCAGGAGTTTAATAATATTTCACCAATTCCATACTTAACACGTGATGAGGACGAGGACTTTATAAGGCTTGAGCACCACCATTTATAATCTAAATATTCTCTGAATACTTTGGTGCTCTGTCAGAAGATACAGCTACGCTGTGATCTAGGAAGGTTCTTAATGATAGCGATAGTGATAACTATGGAAAACTGACCACACATCTCCTTATGTCCACCTGCTCTGTGGTTATCATTTCCACACAGAGGATGGAACAGCTCCCAGGATTCATCTAGAAAATAGGAGGTACCATGACCAGGTCCCAATGTTAGCATCCTCTCAAAATCCTTTTATAATGAGAACAAAGGAAACATACTCGGTTGCATTCAGCCGTGAGGCCACATAATGAGGCACACAGAATATTTCAATTCAAAGCAAGATGGCAGCATTTAAAGGAAATGTGTCTATGCTGTGTAAAGGCTGAGGATAATGACCCATCCCCTGCTGAGAAGGAGCGCTGGTTACACTGTGAATCACTGACAGTTGATCGCTGTGAGCACTGTCCACTTTTTGTGATTTCAGGCTCAGGGGGTGGAGGAAAACAACATCTCCTCTTCTCACTCTTGGTTTTACAGATAGTCAATGTCACTGGTAACCAGGACATCTGCTACTACAACTTCCTCTGTGCTCACCCCTGGGGTGTCCTGAGGTAAGCCCAGTCCTCTGAGGCAATGAGAGATGCCTTTCTGTGTAATGTGGCGATCTCAGTTTTTAAAAATACTAGAAACGATTGTGGAAAACTACCCCAATCAAGGGTAAAGAGGAATGAAATCAAGAAGTTGAGATCAGGTATGCCTCTTCCATTCCTATATGGGGGCCTCAGGAAACAGTCCTGAAGAGAAGGCAGAGATGTGTTTGAAAATACCAGGTCCCTAGCTGTGATGACCCTCATCCCTGGGCCTGAGCTACTAGTACATTCAATCCGTTAAACAACCTCATGAGATAGATAGGATTATTATTACCCCCGTTTTTAGATGAAGATGTTAAGGCTTAGCTAGAAAGGTAAGGACTTGTGGAAGGTCCCTCAGCTGTTAGTGACGTTGAGACTCACACCGGGGCCTGCTGCCTCCAAGGCCATGCTCCAGCCTCCAGAACACGGCAAAGTGGAGAGAGCATTTGCCTGGGAGTTGCAAGCCTGGCTTCTTGACCCAGAACTGAACTAGTCTCAGTTTCCTTAAATAAATCTGCTGGCTGTGACCAGTTGACACTTATCCTGAAATTCATGGTTACAGAGCTGAGTATGGACACATAACGCGGGTCCATCCACCTATGTGAATTCACTCTCACAGTGTAGCTGAAACACTTGGCCCAACTGCCCATCTGTGGAGCGACTCTCTTTCCTAGGATTCATTCCCCGCCAGTGCCATCAGCACAAGGGAGGATTGAGTGGGTGTTAGGGAAGCTAAGCAGGCATCCCTGAGGGGAAACAGACACATTATCACAGGCTAAGCGTCTTAATGTGGCGTTAGGTTAAAGATGCTTTCTGATGATCTCGGTCCCGAAATCTCATGGAAAGGTTAGCAGTGGAAAACACTGAATGCTGATTTCACTCGCTCATCCATGCCTTCATTCAGTCTCTAAAGCTCTTTGATACCTTGACTCTCTCATGGTCTCTCTGTCATCCCCTTAGTGCCTTCAACAACATTCTCAGTAACCTAGGCCACATGCTCCTGGGCTGCCTCTTTCTGCTGATAGTCTTGCGCCGGGACATTCTCCATCGAAGAGCCCTGGAAGCCAAGGACATCTTTGCTATGGTGAGGAGAGGGTGGGACGAGAGAGGTGAGAGCTAGGAAGGGTTATGGTTCCAAACGGGATCTGCAAAGAGGAGGGACATCGGGCTAGACGGTGTGACGATGGATTATGTGTAATGGACCACACGAGGCCAGAGCATGGGTGTCCCGGTTCTGTGGCTGAGTCACTAAGGAGTATCTTTCCACTGACCAAGCTTTCTGCTTTTTCAGGAGTATGGGATTCCCAAACACTTCGGTCTCTTCTATGCTATGGGCATCGCACTGATGACGGAAGGGGTGCTCAGTGCTTGTTACCATGTCTGCCCTAATTACTCCAACTTCCAATTCGGTAATTAGAATTTACATCAGCTACACAGATTTGAGTTATAGGAGTCTTATCCTGGGACCCTCTCAGAAATGCCAAGGTCGTACTTGCAAGAATTAAATGACATTTTACGTGAAGTGATCTGAGGGCACCTCACCACAGGGCATGGTTTCCCCACATTGTACCGTTGTTTTCTCTCTGACCACCTTTTACAGACTACAAAAGAGTGAACACTGGGTACTGATCTCATGGCTAGATCTGCAGGTGGGCGATGGGCTAAGTGTCAGGCAGCAGGTCAGGTAGAAGCCACCAAGAGACATCTAGAAATCTCCCTCAGTGTAGCTTGGCTTAATTTAGCAGTTTGCCTGCTTTGGGTTGAAAGTAATCAAAAACCCAATTCGATTGGATTAAATAATAAGTACACTCATCAGCGCACCAGCCGAACGTACAGAGGTGGAATGGCCTCGTGGGTAGTTTGTCTGATGGCTCTGGCTCCGCTTCTCTGATTCCCTTAATTGCACCCAGCCTACACACTGGTGGTCTCCTCAGGCTGCCTTCCCTCATGGTGGCAGAAATAGCTACAGCAGGTCTTGGCTTCCTGTCTCCACACCATGATGTCTAGAGAAAGCAGCGAGCTGGTTTCCAGGAGCCTTCGTTAGAGAGCAGGAAACTTCTTTTCCCCAGACTCCCCAGATAACAGCCCCTCACGCCTCAACAGCTTACACAGCCCTGAGCTTACTCCAGAATCTTTCTCTGTGTGAGGGTTAGCTCGGGCCAGCATTGCTACACCAGTCACGGTGACAAAGGAGTGAGGTTACCTTTAGACCAATGAGACCCTTCCCTGGAACCAGGGGTGCGGTTAGCTTTCCTAAAGCAAGTGGTCTGGGAGGGTGTGCGTTTCCGAATAGAAAATGGGGCTGAGATATCTGGGTTGGTATCGAGAAGCTGTTAGGATGGAGAAAGGGAATAGCTGATGCTGGAAGAAGGCAATTAACAATGTCCTCCACACTCGAGGATTAGGTTTTTAAAAACAGTTATTTTGTGTTTGTGCTCTAGCCTCTGGCTGTTAACTCAGAACCCCACAGAAATTCTCCATCACGTTTTAATTTTTTCAAATTAGAAGACATTTTAAATAGAGGAAATCTATAGAGAACAATATCATTCACCACTCAGAAGGAACAAATGCCAACACTTTAAAATATGTGCCTTAAATCTACTTTAAGAAATAAAACATTGTGTAAAGTTGAGGTCCCATTTTGAACCGTTTTCTAAACTTATCAACTCTCCCCTTCCTTAGAAGCAACAACTGTGATTAATTTTATATTTAACCTTCCAGTTTGTTTTTATAGTTTTTCTTCATTTGTAACAAATTAATATTAATTTATCACACTTTGTTTGGCATCCTTCTTTTTTCATTCAACAATATGTTTTCAAGATTTATTGGTATTAAATCAAGGATATCCAGTTCATTCATTTTTAAAGATTGTCATTCTGTAATAAAAATATACCACATTTATCCATTCCTCTATTGAACACTTAGAGGTTGCCAATATTCTGCTAGTACAGACAGTGCTACAATGACTAGCCTCATCTATGCCTCTTTGTGCACTTGTGAGAGAGGTTCCCTGGAATACCTAGAAGTAGAATTTTGGGGTCACCTGGTCCTGGTTGATGCATCTTCCATTTTTACCAAAAACAGCCAACTTTCTCCCCAGAATATTAATTCCCACTCCCACTAGCTGAGTGAGAGTTTCCACTTCCCCCATATCATCACTAACAAGTGTTATTATTAGACATGTACACTTTTGCCACATTTTTCAGTAACACGGGACATTGCATTGCTGTTTTAATTTGCATTTCCTTAACCCCCATGCAGCTAACTGTCTTCCATCCCTAGGTTAGAAAGCCTTGTATATGAGCAGTAAGCAATGTGGTTATGTTTCGGTATGCTGAGAAGGACCTCCTGCACCCACGTAGGATTCTCTTTATTGTCATACTGCCCTGTTCCCATTAGGGATTCTTTTGTTGTTGTTGGACAGGAGCATTTATACACACATAGCCCTGAGAATGGGGATAGGCAATTATTCATCATATCATCTGATACTTTTCTTCTGTGAGCTAGGAACGCCCCCCCCCCCTGGAGGGGGGTGAGAGGTGGAGTGTATAGGGTTTACCTAGAATGTGCCTGGAGAGGCTGGCGTGTTGGAGGTCACCACGCGGTCTGAGGTCAGCAAATACTCCAAGGCCTGAAGGGAGGGGTTCTCTGAGGCTGAAGAGAGGTCTGTCTGCCACCTACTCGATCTCGACTGTCTCGGCTTCTCCTCAGACACCTCCTTCATGTACATAATCGCCGGCCTCTGCATGCTGAAGCTCTATCAGACCCGCCACCCAGACATCAACGCCAGTGCCTACGCTGCTTACATCTCCTTCGCCCTGGTCATCACGCTCACCGTCCTTGGAGTGGTGCGTCCCTCCCCACAGCTGGCAGCCCTCTTGGGAGGCTTTGTATTTAGTTTTTTGGACCTCAGGTGAACAGGTTTAATTAATCATAATCCTTGGCTCATGACACACTCTCATCATTGGTCCGTTCATAGCATTTTAGTTACTGAGCTAGAATTTTTAATAATGTAACAGGCCCCTGGAACACTGCCCCTGGACAGTGTTAATACAAAGCTGGGACCTGAGTCGGGTGAGACTGGAATAGAGATGTACAGGCTGATGGGAGAGAGACTGACTTGAAAGGACAAAAACCGCTTTCTAAATGTGCGTGCACATGTGTCAGTCGTCTTCTGTTATTTGAAGAGCTTTAGCTCCCAGCTTTAGACCTACTGTCTCTTCACCTGCTGTTCAGCTGCCTCACCCATTGCTTCCCTTTTCCATTTCTTTCTTTTTCATTTGGCCAGGTAGCCATTCTTTTTCCTGCCCTGGGTGCAGTAAGATCCCTGTGAGATCAGAGAAGGGGGAAAACCCAAAATTCACACACAGCTAGGTTTTTGACACCTTATGCATACACGAGAGATGAAACAATTTTAGTGAGTTCTATGGGAAAAAAAAAAACAGACAAACCCAGATGAAGGTAACTTCCATCTTTACTCCTAGGTGTTTGGGAAAAATGACCTGTGGTTGTTTTGGGTCATCTTCTCTGCAATCCATATTCTGGCTTCTCTGGCCCTCAGCACCCAGATCTACTACATGGGTCGTTTCAAGATAGGTGAGTCACCTGTTACTCTATACTAAACATGCTGATTAACTCACCCTGAGAAAGAATTGTCTTGCCTATCCTAAATGGAAGTGTTACTTGTCACTGTGAACGCTTGCTCTGAATTCTGTGTTTGATAGCATATATTCTCTCCAAGAGCTTTCTCTCCTGTATAAGATAGCCACAATCTACTATCACTAGTTCTGTTTTCAACTGAGACACTAAGCTAGCTCAGAGCTGAGGCGTCCTTCCAACTCCAAGTCCCAAAAGCTTTACAATTCGCCAAACTTTGAAAGTGCGTTTGTAGAACAATATGATCATCACACCGCTAGTTCCACCGAGAAGAATGTTTTTCAGTTCATAGCACTTAAAAGGAGCATTTCTCTAACCATCCTAAATGGTTAACAAGAATAAATTCTATATTATTTTCAAATTCTGGGGCTGGAAGTCTGGGAAGCCAACTTGCCAATCTTAGAGGCAGGACACCTGCCGAATGCCCTCTGACGGCATGAACGTATCACATTAGATCGCCAAGTGTTCTGTGGAAATCAGCTTCTGATCTGCTCTTGGTCAGTCAGAATACATTTGAGCAGGTGCAAGTCATTTTAGAGCAACTAAATTTCACCCATCATTTTAAAGTCCGGGAAGTCAGGCTCACAGATTCATTTGTATATTTCAAGAAAAACCAATATATATACAAACTAGGCCCTTCCCTAATATTTGCAGAGCCCAAGGCAAGACTGTAAATAAAAACCCACTTATCATATGTATAAAAATGTTTAAGTTATAAAGCAGACTAAAAAAGTATTACATATGTGGAAGAAAGGAAGGAAGAAAGAAGGAAGACCAACAATCTGATAAATACACCTTCATTACAACCTACAAGGTACAAGTTCAAACTTAAAATTCTCAGGTGCATGGAAGAGTACTCCAGAACATAGCTGTACAGGAGAGCTGGTCCCCAGCCCCTGCCCCTCTTTTCTTCTCACCTCTGGCTCTGTCCTGCATCTTCAGGGGTCTCACAGGTATGCATATGGACACCCGTGTCTAACATCTAATTGGTCATTCCTTGCCCCTAGAAGTGCATACTCTAGTGGTGCCATCTGCCCTGAGGAAGACAAACCAGGGAAAGGACCTATGCAGGCTCCGAGAGTGGGCTCAAGGCCATCAGGACAGGGAATTCTTGGGTCCAGGAATTCAGAATGTGGCCTAGAAGCAGCAGTCCCCTTGCTCTGCAGACTCCTCACTCATTGGGGAATGAGGGCCTTTAAAATATGGCACCCCTGTTGCCCAGATCTAAGAGCGGTTCTACATAACCAAGTGGCTTTAAGCCTAGAAGACCAAATAAAACAATCTCTCATTTTGGCAGTTTAGTTTTTCCTTTTGGCATGGTCAGTAGATTAACTCGTGGTGTTCACATAGCCAGTATACCTCCGCCTCCCCCTGTGGAGGCATCAATAGCTGGTTGGGTAGAACATCTGGTACAGCACTCTGTTCACGCTCCATCCTCCACACTCAAAGGTGAATGAAGTCATAGGAACTGAACTCTCAAAAGGAAAATAAGTTAGGCACTGTTTCTCTGGGTTTTGCAAGTTGGAAAAATAAACTTGAATACAGATATATGTAATGGTAGTGACCATTAATACATAGAGGAGCTTTCAATACGTTTATACCACCAAAGTTGCCCCATGCAACTTTGCAATACTGAATTAATTTACCTTTTTAAAAAAGGAGAAATTTAAGGTAGTCTATTATAACCAGATACTAGTTTGTCAGGGTCCCAACAGGCAAAAGCTATCACATAAAAAGACAAAAGATTTATTCACAGAGGGACTCTTCATAGGACAGGGGTGGGGTAGGGAAGAATGAAAGGGGTAGCACAGTAACCTGGGGTTAGTAGCAGAGAAGCTTTTACTACCCACAAGCTCAAAAGGGCATAGAGGAAGTGGTTACCAAAACGTGGACGGAGGGCATCATGGAGAGGAAGTCACCTTCCTCGATGAGCATGGAGCAGTGACCTTTGGATAATAGACAGGCAACCTCACAGGGAGGACACCAGGCAGAGAGTACTCAGGGCTCACTCTCCTTCCTCTGTCCCTCCGGTCTCCTGCTGGCGTTTCTCGTTGTCCAGACGCAAGGGGAGTGAGGGAACCCACTGAGTGGTCCCTACAGTCAGCCTCCCCGGGGCGTGGTGAGGACAGAGAGACACGGCAGGTGAGTCTGGAGGGGCAAAGGGAAGATAACCTTCACACAACTTAACCCAATATTTAAAATTTCTGTACCTAGGGAGTCTCCCCCAAGTGGTTACGGCTTTACCAAAGTCAAAAGGAAAACACCGTGACAACTGCATCTACATTTAGTCCAAAGGCAGGAAGTCGGGTTCGTGGACAGTGGCTCAGGCAACACCAACCTCTCTGCCCGTTCCATAAGCTGCCTTTGCGTTCTCAAATCACAGACTCCTTTCTCTGGGGCCCTCAGGCCACACAGGAAAATAAATGTGGACACAAGGAAAGGCAGTAGCAGTGAGTCAGAGCATTATCAAAAGCAGGACAGAAAACTGCAGAGCTACTTGCCCAGATCACCATCGTGCCTCTTGTTTCCCGCAAAGGACCACAGGCAGAGGATGGATTATAAGTCGCAAGTGGTGCGCACAGCACACAGGGAGAGACGGAGGTCTGATCGACACTTTGAAGAACAGTGAGCTTCTGAGCGTTTGAGACAGGCAAAGGGAGTCTGTGTTCTTTACGAGAAAACGTTACTTTTGTAATCAGTAAACAAAATTAAAAGTCGTCTGTTTCGAGAGAAAAATAAAATGACCAGTAGTTTACCTGTTTGGCTACCTTCTTACAAATCTTTTTTTCCTCTCCTCAATTCTCTGCTTCCCGCTGATTCAGATGTGTCTGACACAGGTAACGTTCAGCCACCCTCCCCAGGGTTTTCGACATTGTTTTCTTAACAAAGCGACCTGCCTGGCTGACCTGCCAACTCTGCTTTCTGAACACTTCTTCCAGATTGGGCAGGATTTGGTGGGCAGGGGGTTGGGGGAGAGGCTCAGAGGCAGGGATGCACCCCAACCCAGCCCGCGATGCGCCTCTTCTGGGCTATAGTGCATGGACACGCCCACACCCCCACCACCCCAGTGCATCTAGTCTAGTGAACGCTGCTTAAATTGACCCCAGGGCTAGCCGTGAACAGGAGCAGCAGCATAGCAGAGCTGGGGTCCACCCTTACTGAAATGCTCACTTCGGGGAGACCCCAGCCTTGCCCGTGACAGCTATGTGTGGATGGCTCACAGAATGACAGCCCCACCTGGGGCCCTGACCCTGATTGTATAACAATCATCATATGTACAGGCTTTCTGAACACACTTAGCAGATTCCACTGTGCCCTGGTTCAATTCTTACTGACTTATAACCACACTGAGAAACACAGATTCGAATTTTTCCAAGCTAAGATTTCCTATGGTCTAGAGAGAGCAGATGTTTTAAGGTGACTTTTGAGTGTCCCCATACATCTCTGCTGTAAAGAAAACACCACTAGAGTAAACTATCAACAGAGGGAAACTTAGCTGAAGGAGACCATAGGAGGGTTGGCCCCAGCCCCCCAAACGGTTTGCGAGTGCTTGTTCCTTGTGTCCGTCTTGCCTGCCTTTCTGCGGGATGCTGCATGAACACAGCACACCTGCCAGGAAAGCCCAGGCAGCTGTGGGTGGCGTTTTTTAAAGCAAACATTTATTGCTGACCTATGAGGTACAAAGCATGGCTTTTATGAGGTGACGACGACATCATCCTGGCCGCAAAAGCTTGGGCCAAAGGGGAGTGTTTTGGATTATCTCTGACCAAGCCTTCTCACCATGTGATTGTGTCATCAGCAGATTTGGGAATTTTCCGACGGGCCGCTATGGTGTTCTACACGGACTGCATCCAGCAGTGCAGCCGGCCTCTCTATATGGTACGTGTGTGTTCCTGTGTGCCTTGGCCTTCTCCCAGACAACAGGAGGATAGCAGCAGGAGGGGCACGCTCGGGGTAGTCACACAAGGCTCCCCAAACCAAGAGGGCCAGATGGCCTAGCGTGGCTGAAGTCCAGTTAGTGAGGGAAGAGGCATCTTGTTTCCCCTTCGCACTATTAAAAGACACGCTGGGATGGTTCCTTTTTTGTACATGAAAAATTGCTAGTATATAAAGAACGTATGTATGCATATACACACACACGAAACTATTAAAGTGATAATTGCTGGAGGAGGGAGAATCAAGATAGGGTGTCCCTATAAATAATCATCCAAAGAGGTATGATTATTTCACTTGTGAAAATGAAGACAGGGCACTATTAATAATGACACATGGACTGTCCCAAGCAAACTAGGGACATATGATCACTCCACTTTCATTAGGAACTTTCCACATTATACATTTGTTTGCTTTTTATACATTGTTTGACTTTTACAATGAGCACGAATGCTTTTTCAAAATTGTAGTTATTGCTTGATGGCGGAAATACACTTTTAAAAATTCTACCATATGGTTTTCAATATATTACACATTTCTATACTAAGCTGGGATCAGCCCTGCTCCCAGCTGCCTCAGCTTGCTGGCCAGTGACCTTGGGAAGGCTACATACCTCTTCTGAGCCACTGCCCCAACCTTTACCCCGTGCTGTGATCAGAACTAGTGATGCCATTTGGGCCTGGCACACAGGCATTCACTAAATTCCTGCTGATAGTTTTATAATCAGAAGGGTTTTTACATGAAGGAACCTGGGAATGTTTTAGCCCGGTAGAGCTTGGGCAGAAGCTATAGGCACTAAAAATTGAGGGAACTGAAGCTGGAGGGTTTTACTCAGGGGAAAACTTAAAAGCCCATTAGGACCTGTGAGTATTAGGAGAGATAAGAATGCCTCAGCTGCCAACTGTAAGGGGAGATTAGTGTTTCTGGGGTTTTTTTACATTATTTGATGCAGGCTGTCTTTTTTTTTTTTAACAGACTATTTTTAGAGCATTTTAAGAGTTTTTAGTTTTTTCAGGTTCACCGAAAAATTGAGAAGAAAATACAGAGATTTCCCATTTGCCCCTCCTCCACACAGACACAGCTTCCCCATATCAACACCCTCACCAGAGAGGTGCATTTGTTAGTCAGTGAACCTATGTTAACACATCATAATCACTCAAAGTCTATACTTTACATTACAATTCACTCCTGGTGTTGTACATTCTATGGTTTTCTTGACGAGTTTGTGATGACATGTATTCATCATTATAGTATCAAAGAAGGTAGAGTAATTTTCCTGCCCTAAAAATCCTCTGTGCTCCACCTATTCTTTCCACCTGCCCCTCCTCCCCAACCCCTGGCAGCCACTGATCTTTTTTAGTGTCTCCTTAGTCTTACCTTTTCCAGAACGTCATATTGTTGGAATAATATAGTATGCGGCCTTTTCAGATTGGCTGAAATAATATGCACTTATGTTTCCTCCATGTCTTTTCATGGCTTGCTAGCTCATTTCTTTTTAGTCCTAATATTCCACTGTCTGGATGTGCTACAGTTTATTTATCCATTTACCTGTTGAAGGACATCTTGGTTGCTTCCAAGTTTTGGCATTTATGAATAAAGCTGCTATAAAATTTTGTGGGCAGGTTTTTGTATAGGCACGTTTTCAGCTCCTTTGGGTAAATACCAAGGAGCACAACCGCTGGATCATACGGTAAAAGTATGTTTAGTTTTCTAGGAAACTGCCAAACTGTCTTCCAAAATGGTTGGACCATTCTGCGTTCCCACCAGCCATGAATAAGAGTTCCACATCCTCACGAGCAACTGGTGTTGTTAGTGTTTTGGATTTTGGCCTTTCTAGTAGATGAATTAGTTTTTTTAAAAGGAAGATATTTCCTTCAAATATAATGGATCACCCACAAAGAGACTCACTACTTTCAAATAGATGAGTGGCCATGCAAATTAAAGTATAATTAGATAGCACCTAACGGTTGTAAGTAGTAGTCAAAGGAGCAGGAATGGATTATGAATAAATCTCTATTGGAGTAATTGTCCTTTGAGATGGACCTTACCTATCTATTTTCTCCCCTACCAATAACTTTAATCTTAAGGCCATGTGTTTAGAAACCAGGAGCCTGGGAGCTGTAGGACCTCCTTGGAGCCAGAGTAATGAAACTAATTCCAGGTTCATCCCAAGAGCTGCCTTAGGGCCCACGAGTTAACAAAACCCAGGGAAAGAGTCCTTGGTTACAGAACACTGGTGGCAGAATTCTTTTAACTACTGAATAATCAGCACATACCACCAGCTTTCCCACCAAGAGGTGGGCCCAGGTGCCCAGCTCCTTTAAAAACTGGGGGGAAAACAGCAAGACTTCTGCTTTATTCACCAGGCTTTCTTTTACAGGGATGAGGTCACGTCTGTTTGCAGTCAAAGGCTTTGCCATTTAGTCCTCATAGAGGACTTTCCAGTCGTAGGCACAGCTCTCTTAAAACTATAGAAAAATTGTTTTCACCAAGGCAATTGTTTTCCCATAATTTAAGCTTCCCCTATGGTAAGTTTTTTTAAAAATCAGTATGGGGCTTCCCTGGTGGCACAGTGGTTGAGAATCCGCTTGCCAATGCAGGGAACACGGGTTCGTGCCCCAGTCCGGGAAGTTCCCACATGCCGCGGAGCGGCTGGGCCCGTGAGCCATGGCCGCTGAGCCTGCGCGTCCGGAGCCTGTGCTCCGCAAAAGGAGAGGCCACAACAGTGAGACGCCCGTGTACCACAAAAAAAAAAAAAAAAAAAAAGGCAGTATGTGCAGCCCCTCATTTGATGTTTTCTTTCCTCCTTTCCAGGACAGAATGGTATTGCTCATCGTGGGGAATCTGGTTAACTGGTCCTTGTAAGTAGTCTTAGGAAAACACGTTTTTCTCTTTATTAATTTCTCTGTAACACTGTGGTTTAGCTTTCCTTGGCTGTCATTTTTATAAAGAAGTCTTAAATTAAGGAGAGCATAGGACTGTGCTTGTTCTAGTGACTTGAAAGAAAACTATCTTTCGTCCTGCAAAGAATGCACTAGGAAGCTCTTGTGTACCAATAGTTGCCTCCCTTAAAGCAATGAGTTCAGCACACTGATGCCTTGAGCTCATTTGTTCAACAAGACAAACATCAAATTTGCTATATCTAGGTGGATAAATTAGATTGGATATATATGCATATACACACATATATATAAAGAGATTAATTATGCCAGCAGCTGCAAAAATGCAACAGTTTTAAACTCTTTTTAGAACTTTCCATAAAGGCTACCCAGTAGGCATTTCTCTTTCTTACTAGCGGTGTGTGTGTGTGTGTGTGTGTGTGTGTGTGTGTGTGTGTGTGTGTGTGTGTGTGTGTGTGTATGTGTGTGTATCTTTCTCATTTCTTTCTTTCCCTCCAGGTCTCAACCTACTCTGCCTATATCACTTTTCTTCCTTTTCTTTTCCCTCATTATCACCTTGGCCTTCTTTCCTCAAATGACCTCAAAGTAGAACAGTGCAACAGAAGTACATTTATGCTAGCTGTATTTTATGTTTCTATTTTTTGCAACTTATTCTTAACTTAAAAATGTGAATGAGTGAGATATTTTATTGATCCCTCAAAAAATAAGTATGTTTAGCTGCTTTTATTAGTAGTTCTTAGCTGATGTGCTCCTCTGGGTCACTGACCTTTGATAGAAAGGTGACTCCCTACTTCTCCTCCCTTTAAGATACCAGATACGAAGAAAGAAGCACACCATCAGGGAAAGCCAGAATCAAGTCATGAGAATTTGAATCTTATTTCGGGGCTACATGCTTCTGGAAGAAACTTCCCACAATATTGTTGCCCCAGGGTTTACCTTGGGGAAGGTCCATACCTGTGAAGGACAGTCCTTTACTCAGGGGACACATCAGGATGGGTGATTCTTGGCCATGGTCACCTGTGATGCTCTCTCGGCCACACTTTTAGGGAAGACCCCACAGTCCTGGTGACTCTGTAAGACAGGATGGAGGGTGCTGATAGGAGATACAATACTGAACAGCTGATGATAGTGTCTACAGGGTCAGAATCACCTAGCTTGTCCCTGCCTCTAGTAGAACTAAAATCAAACCCAAGTCTGCAATCAGACTTAACAATCAATGGAAAGATATCCCATGCTCTTGGATTGGAAAAATTAATGTTGTTAAAATGGCCATACTACCGAAAGCAATCTACAGATTTAATGTGATCCCTATCAAATTACCCATGACATTTTTCACAGAACTAGAACAAATAATCCTAAAATTCATATGGAACCATAAAATCTCAGAACTGACAAAGCAATCCTGAGGAAAAAGAACAAAGCAGGAGGCATAACACTCCCAGACTTCAGATAATACTACAAAGTTACAGTAATCAAAACAGTGGAGTACTGGCACAAAAACAGACATATGAATCAATGGAACAGAATAGAGAGCCCAGAAATAAACCCACACACCTACAGTCAATCAATCTTTGACAAAGGAGGCAAAAATATACAATGGGAAAAAGACAGTCTCTTCGGTAAGTGGTGTTGGGAAAGCTGGACAGCCACATGTAAATCAATGAAGTTAGAACACACCCTCACACCATACACAAACATAAACTCAAAATGGCTTAAAGACTTAAACATAAGATATGACACCATAAAACTCCTAGAAAAGATTATAGGCAAAACATTCTCTGATATAAATCATACCGAAGTTTCTTAGGTCAGTCTCCCAAGGCAATAGAAATAAAAACAAAAATAAACAAATGGGACCTAATCAAACTTACAAGCTTTTGCACAGGAAAAAGGAAAGGAAACCATAAACAGAAAGATAACCTATGCAATGGGAGAAAATACTTGCAAACAATGTGACCCAAAAGGGCTTAATTTCCAAAGTATATAAACAGCTCATACAACTCAACAACAAAAAGACAACCCAATCAAAAAATGGGCAGAAGACCTAAATAGACTTTTCTCCAAAGAAGACATACTGATGGCCAATAGGCACATGAAAAGGTGCTCAGCATCACTAATTATTAGAGAAATGCAAATCAAAACTACCTCACAATGGTCAGAATGACCATAATTTAAAAGTCTACAAATAACTAATGCTAGAGAGGGTGTGGAGAAAAGTGAACCCTCCTACACTGTTGGTGGGAATGTAAGTTGGTGCAGCCACTATGGAAAACAGTATGGAGGTTCCTCAGAAAACTAAAAATAGAATTACCATATGATCCAGCAATCCCACTCCTGGGCATATATCCAGAGAAAACTATAATTCAAAAAGATACATGTACCCCTATGTTCATAGAAGCACTACTCACAATAGCCAAGACATGGAAACAATCTAAATGTTTATTGACAGATGAATGAATAAAGATGTGGTACATATATACAATGGAATACTACTCAGCCATAAAAAATGAAATAATGCCATTGCAGCAATATGGATACAACTAGAGATTATCATACTAAGTAAGTCAAAAAGAGGAAGACAAATATCATATGATAGCACTTACATGTGGTATCTAAAATATGGCACAGGGCTTCCCTGGTGGCACAGTGGTTGAGAGTCCGCCTGCCGATGCAGAGGACACGGGTTCGTGCCCCGGTCCGGGAAGATCTCACATGCCGCGGAGCAGCTGGGCCCGTGAGCCACTGCTGCTGAGCCTGCGCGTCCGGAGCCTGTGCTCCGCAACGGGAGAGGCCACAGCAGTGAGAGGCCCGCGTACCGCAAAAAAAAAAAAAAAAAAAAAAAAAAAATGGCACAAATGGACCTATTCACGAAACAGAAACAGATTCACAGACATAGAGAACTGACTTGTGGTTGCCAAGTGTAGGGGGGCGGGGGAGGGATGGACTGGGAGTTTGGGGTTAGTAGATGCAAACTATTACATATAGAATGGATAAACAACAAGGTCTTACTGTATAGCACAGGGAACTATATTCAATAACCTGGGACAAATCATAATGGACAAGAATATTAAAAAGCATGTATATATGTGTATAACTGAGTCACTTTGCTGTAGAGCAGAAATTAACATAACATTGTAAATCAACTACACTTCAATAAAAAAATAAATTTTTTAAAAATGAACAAAAACAGTCCATTAATAACAGCTTTCCACTTGAAATACTTAGGAATAAACTTTGAGAGATGTGTGGAATCTTTCTGCAGAAAATTTAATTACCTTATTAGGAGACATAGAGGAAAACTTAGCTAAATGAAGAAAGATGGCATGCCCTGGGTGAGAAGATTAACTGTTGTAAAGATATCAATTCTCAAGTTAATGTGTAAATTTAGAATTAGAAATGGAATGAAGTTAGTAGGATTTTATCCTGAAATTATTTACCTAGTTAGACAAAATTGTCAAAGGTCTCTGCAAAAGGTTAACTGGAGAAAGGAGGGGCAGAGGTGTATAGTGACAGCCCAGCATTATTCAATAGAACTTTCTAGAATGATGTGTTTATTAGCCACTTGTAGTTATTGAGCACTTGAAATGTGGTGACTGAGGAAATGAATTTTCAATTTTATTTAATTTTTATTAATTTTTATTAAAATAGCCACATGTGGTTACCACATTGGATAGTGCAAGCTAGCCTAACCTTTGTTAGATAATCTAACATATTATAAAACAACAATAACATGATGAGCCACTGCTCCAAAACTAGAAATTATAAATTAGTGAATCAGGATGAAGAGGCCAGAAATCCAACTATATATACATGTGTATGGTGTGTCTGTATTAAAAACAAGCTTTCAAAACCAGGAGATAAGGGCTTCCCTGGTGGCGCAGTGGTTGTGTCCGCCTGCTGATGCAGGGGACACGGGTTCGTGCCCTGGTCCGTGAAGATCCCACATCCGCGGAGCGGCTGGGCCCATGAGCCATGGCCGCTGAGCCTGCGCGTCCAGAGCCTGTGCTCCGCAACGGGAGAGGCCACAACAGTGAGAGGCCCGCATACCGCAAAAAAAAAAAAAAAAAAAAAAAAAACAGGAGATAAGAAAGGGCTATATACTAAAGACTTTTGTTAGAAGAGAATAGAAATTTGGAGCAAAATTAAGGCCAAACTGCAACCAAAATAAACTTCAGTATTAATTTAGATGGCTAGCAAAAATTTGGTAATGTGTGTCAAGCCAAGTATTGAGATAATTCTATGTCTAGTAATCTATTCTAATCATCTTAAATGCAAAAAGAAAAAAAGCACAATATGTCTGAAGGTATTTATTGTTGCAGTTTTTAATAACAGTGAACAACTGAAGGACAAAGAGAAAACTCTTCATTTCAAATAGAGAGATAGGATGATTGCTTATGGTGCATCCACTGATAGGAACCTTACAATCATTAAAAATGAATGTTCTGAAGAAGATGTAATGAATTGAAAGTTACTTATAATATGTTCAACATTTTTAAATTCCCCTCCCACCAGAAATGGGGGTGTGGGAGTGAAAAAGCCAATAATGTTACAAATCCACCTTCATAGCTACAAAATAATTCCTCTGTGTGCTCAGTGCCCTCTTTGGACTGATCTATCGACCCAGGGACTTTGCCTCCTACATGCTGGGCATCTTCATCTGTAACCTGCTGCTCTACCTGGCCTTTTACATCATCATGAAGGTAAGAGTGGCGCTGGGAGCCGGGCACTGCGGGGTCTCCTCGGGTGACGCGTGCAGCTTGGCAGCATCGCTTCTCACCCACAGCTTCGCAGCTCCGAGAAGATCCTCCTGATCCCGCTCTTCTGCATCATCGCCACCGCTGTGGTGTGGGCCGCCGCCCTGTATTTCTTCTTCCAGAATCTCAGCAGCTGGGAGGTAATAGGCCAGTTTTCTTTTCCAGGATGACATTCTCTCTCCATCTTGCCTTTCTGACCTTCCTACCTCCCTCTCTTCATGTGCTTGTTGCTGTTTATTTTTTTTTATGTTCTCTAACATGAATGCTTTCTCTAAAGAGGATGGTTTTAAATATCCACACATGACTGCTCAATAAATGGCATGTCAATCATTTTCAGGGTGGCACCTCTTAAAATCGAAGCTCTACCGACACTGCAAACGTGATCTTTATTATGTCATATTATGATTATGATCCTGTTCCCAGTGGATGTTTAATATGTACAGAAACCTTGCTTAGTGTATCTTCTCCACCTTATCATAGTCATCATCCATAAACAAATACACAGGTGCAGGTGTTTATAAATCCATTTCACAGATAGGAAAGCTGAGGCCTAGGAAACTGGTGATGTATCTCAGGCACAGAACAGGGAAGAAGTCTTAGCTCTCCATCACCATAATCACCACAGGCAACTTTAGAACATTTTTACCACCCCGGGGGAAAAAATCTGCATCCGTTAGCAGTCAATCACCATTTCTCCCTAACCCCTTAGCCTTAGGCAACCACTACTCTTATCTTTTGTCTCTACAGATCTACCTATTCTGGACATTTCATATAAATAGAATCGCATAATATGTGGTCTTTGAGTCTGGCTTCTCTTCATAATGGTTCCTAGGTCAACCTATGTGTAGATGTTATCAGTACTTCATGTTTTTATTGCTGAATATTCCATCGTATGGATATACCTCATTTTATCTATCCGTTCATCAGTCTATGGACATTTGAGTTGTTTCCACTTCTTGGCTTTTATGAATGCTGCTGCTGTGAACAACTGGTCAAGTTTTTGTGTGGACATATGTTTTCTTGGAAGCTAACTTTTTGACCCAGGCATCTAGTACTGACTTTTTAGGTTTCTGGATACTCAGCCCTCTAAGGAGTTGAACTGTGAGAATGCCCCCAACTACATCCTGCCTCACCTTCTTCCAGGGAACGCCAGCTGAATCCCGAGAGAAGAATCGAGAGTGTATCCTGCTGGATTTCTTTGATGACCATGACATCTGGCACTTCCTCTCTGCTACTGCCCTGTTTTTCTCATTCTTGGTGAGTTTATAAAAACTTTTTTCATGGGCTTCCCTGGTGGTGCAGTGGTTGAGAGTCCGCCTGCAGATGCAGGGGACACGGGTTCGTGCCCCGTCCGGGAGGATCCCACATGCCGCGGAGCGGCTGGGCCCGTGAGCCATGGCCGCTGAGCCTGCACATCCAGAGCCTGTGCTCTGCAACGGGAGAGGCCACAACAGTGAGAGGCCCAAGTACCGCAAAAAAAAAAAAAAAAAAAAAAAAATTTTCATTTCTTCTCGCTTTACATCCTGTACCCCTTTTTTTCTCTTCCTCTCTTTCTTACATCCCCTTCTGTATTTTTAATTTCCCTTTCCAAGTCTTCATTATAATTCAATGTACAGAATATCATTTCTTTCTTTACACTGTATCCTCCAGTTAGATCTTTATTTTCATTCTCCTTTTACTCTTCAATAATTTAAGACACAGAGTGATAAAATAATTTTCCTTCAGTTGTGCAATGTTTGGACTGAATTGTTGATTAGAACTCACATGCTCAAATCCCCCGGGAACCACTTTTGGCATTGACTACAGTCTCAGCCACACTAGGTTATTCCTTCTTGTGTTATACTCACATTCCTCCCCTCTTCCAGTCTCACTGCATGTCTTACAAACATTTCACAAGTTCTTGGAGTGGCTCAGGATAGCAGCCAGGCCTCTTTCTGCCTTCTAACCAGTCTCTTTCAAATCTCTCCTGTAGTCTCTCCATTTTTTGCCCAAACACCTTTCCAGAAGCCATGCATATTATAACAACCCAGGATGAGAACTCCCAGCCTACTTCCATCTTAATTTTGACTCTTCCAAAATAAAAGCCCATGGTGCCTGTACACAAGGTCATTTAACAAATAACATTGGGTTGGCCAAAAAGTGCCTTCAGTTTTTAAGTAAAAATAAAGGACATTTTTCATTTTCACCAAGAACTTTATTGAACAATGTATTCACCCTTTTGTTCCACTACCTTCTGCCAATTTTCAGGCAACTTCATAATTCCATCTTCCCAAAACTTTGTATCTTTTTGAGCGAAGAACTGTTCCAGGTGCCTTTTAGAGTCTTCAAGGGAATTGAATTTTTTTCCATTAAGAGAATTTTGTAAAGACCAAAATAAACGGAAATCCAAAGGTGCAATAATGTCTGGTGAATACGCTGATGAATCAGAACTTCCCAGCCAAGCTGTAACAGTTTTTGCCTGGTCATCAAAGAAACATGCGGTCTTGCGTTATCCTGATGGAAGATTATGCGTTTTTTGTTGACTAATTCTGGATGCTTTTCGTCAAGTGCTGTTTTCAGTTGGTCTGATTGGGAGCAAAACTTGTTGGAATTAATCGCTTGGTTTTCTGGAAGGAGCTCATAATAGAGGACTCCCTTCCAATCCCACCATATACACAGCATCACCTTCTTTGGATGAAGACCGACCTTTGGTTTGGTCGGTGGTGGTTCATTTCGTTTGCCCCATGGTCTCTTCCATTCCACTTTATTGTATAGTATCAACTTTTCGTTGCCTGTCACAATTTGTTTTAAAAACGGAACTTTTTATGTTTGTTTTTATTTTTGGCAGTGTTGCGTCTTCGTTGCTGTGCACGGGCTTTCTCTAGTTGCAGCGAGTGGGGGGCTACTCTCTGTTGCAGTGCATGGGCTTCTCAATGCAGTGGCTTCTCTTGTTGCAGAGCACGGGCTCCAGTAGTTGTGGCATGCAGGCTCAGTAGTTGTGGCACATGGTCTTAGTTGCTCTGCAGCATGTGGGATCTTCCCAGTCCAGGGATCGAACCCATGTCACCTGAATTAGCAGGCAGATTCTTAACCACTGCACCACCAGGGAAGCCCCAAAACAGAACGTTTTCATTACGTTTAAGTAGAGAATCACAGGCGGAAATACAGTCAAGGTTTTTTTCACTTAACTTAATGTAAAACCCAAACATCAAAGTGATTCACATAACCAAGCTGGTGCAAATGATTTTCAACACTTGACTAAGATATTTTGAGTATGTCGGCTATCTCCCGTGTGGTATAACGTTGATTGTTCTCAATTAATGTCTCGATTTGATCGCTATCAACTTCAATTGGTCTACTCGACTATGGAGCATCGTCCAGCGAGAAATCTCCAGCACAAAACTTCACAAACCACTTTTTTTTTTTTTTTTTTTTTTTTTTTTTTTTTTTTTTTTTGTGGTACGCGGGGCTCTCACTGTTGTGGCCTCTCCCGTTGCGGAGCACAGGCTCCGGACGCGCAGGCTCAGCGGCCATGGCTCACGGGTCCAGCCGCTCCGCGGCATGTGCGATCCTCCCGGACCAGGGCACGAACCTGTGTCCCCTGCATCGGCAGGCAGACTCTCAACCACTGCGCCACCAGGGAAGCCCCACAAACCACTTTTGACATGTTCGATCAGTCACAGTACCTTCTCCATACACTGCACAAATTTTTTTTTTTGCGTTTCAGTTGTTTTTACTTTTCTTGAAATAATAAAGCATAATATGCCGAAAATGTTGCTTTTTTTTCTTCCATCTTCAATATTAAAATGGCTACACAAAAATTCACCAATTTTGATAGGTCTTTTTTTTAAATGCATGCTGATATGACAGCTGTCGCACACAATCTAACAAAATTGTTTCAAATGAAGTTAAAGACAACTAAGTGCTACTAGAGCCATCTTACGGAAAAAGCTGAACGAACCTTTTGGCCAGCCCAATATTAGGTCTCCTGGTTTCACGCTGCCCACTTACTTTAGTCTTGTCCATGTAACCTCAAGAGTGGAGCAGGGCTACCCCCTCGTGGCCAGTTTGGGAAGTTTAACCAGTCTGTATAAACATCATTCCTGAAGGCTTTTATCTTTGATAGTCACCTTCTCTAGAGAGGCAGAGACAATAAAAGTGGAGCTAAGGGTTCCATGTAGAGAGAGTGATGGTAGAGGGAACTAAAAATGGAGGATTAGGGTACAATTCTTATATGGCAATATTCTATGCAACAAGATTTCATTCTGTTTAGGTCCCAACCCAAATGTTCCCTCCTAAGTGGTAATGATATCCCTGGCCACCCAATGAAAAACAAAATTTTATACATATACAACTGAATCACTTTGCTGTATACCTGAAACTAACACAACATTGTTAATCAACTATACTCCAATATAAAATAAAAATACAAAATTTAGAAAAATAAAATTTTAACCAAAAGAATTTTTTTTTACCTCGCCCCATCCCATACTTCCTATATTCCCACCACAGTTTAATTATTATCCTTAGTACTTATTACTAGCTAACATACTAGACTTTGCTCATGCATTTGCTTCATGTCTGAAGCCCTCTCTCAAATGTAAGCCCCACCAGGGTAGGGATTTTTGTCTCTTTTGTTCTAAGCCACATCTCTAGCACCTGGAATAGCACTTAATAGACCCTTGATAAATATTTGAATTAATAAATGAACTATGTAATTATGACAAATGCCTGTTAAGAGCACGGCGTTGCAGAAAGCTGCAGAAGACATGAAAACAAGTAAGGGCACTTGTGAGTCTTTGAGAGAAAATAGGGACTTATGGCAACTGTGGGTTCCTCTCACTTCTCTACCTCTCTCATTTCAGGTTTTGTTAACCCTGGATGATGACCTGGATGTGGTTCGGAGAGACCAGATCCCTGTCTTTTAAGGCTCCAGCATGGAGAGCGGGGAGAGGGGAGCAACCAATCTTGGTGCGGTTTCATGAAAAATACAGGGACGGCAGCAAAGTAACCACGGCCAAATGCTCCACTCACCCTCTGTTGGGTTGGCTCTGTACACATTCCCGCAGGGAGGAGAGGAGCTACAGGGGGACCCAAACCTGCAAGAAGGGAAGCAGAAAGGAGGCAGCAACTGTGGACAGAGTCAAGCCCTTCAGAATCGAAAAACACCCACCATCCCCTTCTGTCACTACTCTGACAGAAGCTGCATCGAAGTTGACCTTGGGACCACTCCCACCCTCACCTGAGATTCGCCAGCCATGGTGGGGACCATGCTGCTCTCCACCCTCCAGCTGCCTCCCTGCCCAGAAACTCCAGGGTTGCCCCCTATGCACCTCTGTAACATCTGCTGCTCTAGACATCCCAAAAAAACAGCCCACTTCTCCGAAGTCCTGGAATGATGTGATTCCTTGGAGTCTAGTAGAGGGGTGGCCCAAGGCCCTACCCAACTGGAATAGATGTTTTGTAGCACCAGCTTGTCACCTCCACCAAAGGAACGCTGTACGCTTCCCCCAAGTTCCTGACCGCATTAGGAGGACTCTACATCAGGCTATGTCACCCACTCCTGGCAAGTAACTGTCCCTGAGACCAAGATGTGGGTGCTTCCCTGTTCTTTGGTGTCTTCATCTCACCACTGTGTGTTGACCCACTGACTCAGGCTCTACCTTCTTGGGAAGGCCTCTTCTCCACAGACCAGCTCCAAGGTGGAAGGGGAAATGGGAAAACTCTTCCAGCAGCAGAGGAGCAGGAATGACCAACAGCACTAGGAGACTGGTGACATCAGCATCAAGCACCCAGGCCTCACGTTAGGGACTTGGGCTCCTGGAGCAGATTCAGCAAAGGCAATTAGGCCTCCAAGTCAAATAGCTCCATTCTGTGCCTGCATCACCCTTGGGGAAGAAATAAGTGTGTTCTAAGCAGAGGCACTGCTCTCGGGCTCCTGTACAACCGGCCAAGCCCCTCCTCTGCTACTTTATGCAGATCAGGGCCTCTAGACTTTCTCCTGAGTTTCTCTGGAGGCCACTCTCAGGGTGAACGCATCTCACTCCTCCTCTCCAGTTGCAAAGAGCTCAGCTGGTTTGGGGGCAGGGGCGGTGTCTCTCTGACACACGTGATTCACATTCACTCCCCAGGATGGTGTTGAAATGCTCAGTGTCCCATTTCACTCTCTCACTGTCCAGCAGCTCTGCCCCCAGGAAGTCCCATTTTGACCAAACTCCTGTATTACCTGCGATATGACGTCATCAGAAAATCTACATGCAAATGTGCATATACAGGTATATTTGCCTGTGAAATTGAAGTCACCTTCTCACCTCTGCTTTCTTGATCCTTCATTACAAGGATCCTTCATTCTTTTTAAAATATATATATATAATTCTTTCTCTAAAATAATGTTCAAAAACACATTTTGGAAGTTTGAATGGCAAACTTTCCCTGATTTTAAGAACACAAAGATGCTTTCAATGAAACATTATGATTTTTTTTCTAAAATGCCCCCAAATTCATAATTGGTCTTCTGTTATTCTTTATTCCTTAAAAATTGTTGGCTTCCATAGGCCATATGAAGGCCACCTATTAAATGGTTGTATCAATCTAACATTTAAAATAAATTTCGAACCTGTTTAACTTGACTGATTTGACCTAATTCTTTTATTTTTAATGCACTAAAAGTTTTCAAATCCAAAAAAAAGCGGGGGTGTGGGGTGGTGCAGAATGCAAACGACGAAGTCTGTTCAAGCAGCCCTGTGGCCTGAAGTGAATAAACTGTAGGACACATTACCTGTTCGGTAGCTTGTCTGGGAAATATGTCCATGGAAATGGGGAAGGGGCCCCATAGACATGGATGGATTGTGCTGCTGTATTCTTGACCGTTTTCTGACAAAGTCTGTCTGTGCTACAAACACACACGTTGTGGTCAGTTTTGTTCTCTGCAGCAGGACTAAAAACCCAGACCAAGCCTGCTCTTATAAATATCAATTCTAAACGTACCTGTTGCTTTTTCTATAGTGCTGATTTGTACATGGTTGGAGGCCAGAGGAAAGTCGTTCAGCGGCGTCTGCAGGGTTGATAGGAACTCGGGGTGGAGGGGGCAGCCACAGTTACTCACAGTGGTCCCTCATCCACATGTAGCACAGGCCTGTGTGACTTTTGTCTGTCCTCATGGACTTCTCTCTTTACAAGAGAAGGGAAGGCAACTCTGAAAGCCGAGTCCAACAGGAGGGTAACGGGAGCCAGCCAGCCACTGAGAAGAGGCTCTTGGCAGAGAGGCCCAGGGTAATAAGAGCAGTTCCCTTGGAGGACACAGGTGTGGTAGCCAGAGGGGCAAAACCGCACATAAAAAGGCCTCTTCACACCTCTGACAAATGCTGGGGAGGCAGCCCCACCTGTTAACACTGGATGGCTGAGGGATTAGCCCGGTTTTATTTTAGCAGCAGGAGAAGCCAGTGGAAAACCAGAGTCTATCTGGGGAAGGGACTTTCCATGGTTGAAGGAGATCACCCAGTCAGCTCCTGGGGTAAAGAGAGTGACAGCTTCTTCTTTTGTAGCTCCAAGCAGCCACCAGAATGTCCTGTGAGGTCGCAAAATGCATGTGTCTGGGGAACATATAATACCCAAATGTTTCTCCTCCTGTGAGACAGTCTGTCTAAAACTCGGGAAAAAGGGAAAAACAAAGAGTAACATTCTTCATAGAAGGAACAGTTGAATCCAAGAAAAATTCTTGAGTCAGATTTAGTCCACATATGTTCGCCTGCTTGCTGTGTGACCTTGTGCAAATTGCTGGAACTCTCTGATCTTTATTGCCACATCTACATGACGCTACATGAAGGTGACAAAGGTGGAGCTGTGTAGAGCATCTGGAGCGGTGCCCGCAGAGAGAAGGTCCTCACCTGCACCTCTCGAATCCTGCAGGGTGGCAGGGCCAGAGCAGGTCTCCCTGCTGGGCTGCACCTATTGCCCAAGGGGGCCCTTCACTGAAACCAGCTAGCTGTTTCCTGTCCTCAGGTCCAGGAGGACCTGAAGGTGCTGGGAGGCCTCTTCACCTTCAGAGAAACTGCCCAGAATTATCACACCTCCCAAACCCCCTTCCTTGCCCTTTAATTGCTGCATTTCATTGTCTCTGGCCCTTAATACTCCAACACAGATGAAAAATTGCTGCCAAAGCTGGGGCCAAGTGGAAAGTCTGGCTGTGTATAAAGTCACACCTCATTACTGCCAGTTCTTCTCTGGGAATCTCAAAGAAAACCTAGACTTTCTCCTCTTTCCAGCATCTATAGCTACTACAGTGCAGGGAATGCCAGGTGCAAACGTTTCCCCTGACCCTTATCACCAAATGTGCCGTAGGGAAAGCCTGCATGTTCAGCCTGTCTGAAGAGGGACTTCAGCCTGCGGGTGAGAAAACAGGTCCCAGAGGAAGCCTGGGAGGGTCGCTCTGGTTTTGAACTGATTCTAATGTCCCCTGGTGAAACTAAGGAAAAGCATTATGAGTAAAGATACAACTGGCTTCTGCCTGAAGCAACGTAAAACCCAAAATTACAGTCTTTTTTTTTTTTTTTTTTTGCGGTACGCGGGCCTCTCACTGTTGTGGCCTCTCCCGTTGCGGAGCACAGGCTCCGGACGCGCAGGCTCAGCAGCCATGGCTCACGGGCCCAGCCGCTCCGCGGCATGTGAGATCCTCCCGGACTGGGACACGAACCTGTGTCCCCTGCATTAGCAGGGGGACTCTCAACCACTGCACCACCAGGGAAGCCCCTTTGCTTTGTTTTTAAATGCTGTTTGGTGGTTTTAGGGAACTGGGTTCATTTTACCTGAAGCACAGCAACCAAAACGCGGAAACACTGACGTCTGCAGCAAAGACAGGGCTTATCCACAAGGGAGAAAACTGGAGAACAAATCTCAAATCCTCCTCCCCGAAAGTAAGAGACGCGGGTATTTATGGGACGAGGAATGACGAAGCGGGCTGCTCTGAGGCACGGGGAGCATGGGAAGCCGGGGAGGTGGGGAAAGTTGATTGGGAAAAGGTGGGGTCATCACCGTACTGCGCAGGCGTAACTAAGCTACGGGCCTCTGCATGGCCCAAAAGTCACGGGTGGACATTCGCGCATGCCCAGTTGGAAGGTCAGTGGTTCCCACCCACCCAGTTTTTTTTAACTCTTGACATTCTTTGTGAATTAGGACTCTAAGTCCTTTAAACAGAAGACTATCCAAAATAATTCAAAAGCTCTCTCTTTTAAGGTGCTCTAATGTTGCCAACACAGAAAAATGTTGAGTTGCATTTTATGATTTATTTTTAGAAGTACACTTTTTAAAATTAATTAATTATTTGGTTGCACCGGGTCTTAGTTGCAGCACATGGGCTCCTTAGTCGTGGCATGAGAACTCTTAGTTGCAGCATGCATGTGAGGTCTAGTTCCCTGACCAGGGATCGAACCCGGGCCCCCTGCATTGGGAGCACGGAGTCTTATCCATTGTGCCACCAGGGGAGTCCTGCATTTTATGATTTTTATTACATTGCTTACCTGAGCGTTTCACAAGGCTCAGTACCCGGTTCTAGGCAGGCCCCTTTGAGGAAGAGGACAAATTCAGGTCTAAGGTTTACTCTGCTTCTCTCTCAATGTGGGATACCTTGTAAAGTAACCTGCTTTTTAGGAGGTCCATTTATCCTTTATCCTCTCCTTCCTCACCATTTCTCTGTTCAGTTACATAGAATCAGAAATACTGGGCTTCCCTGGTGGCACAGTGGTTGAGAGTCCACCTGCCGATGCAGGGGACGCGGGTTCGTGCCCCGGTCCGGGAAGATCCCACATGCCGCGGAGCGGCTGGGCCCGTGAGTCATGGCCGCTGAGCCTGCGCGTCCGGAGCCTGTGCTCCGCAACGGGAGAGGCCACAACGGTGAAAGGCCCGCGTACCGAAAGCAAACAAACAAACGAAAAAACAGAAATTCTGCTTCAGCCAATAGTCAGTCAAGAAATATCTGGGCCAAGCGCTGTGAGGAACTGGGCAGAGCAATGGGCAAAACACCCAGTCTCTTCAATCACGGGGTCTATGATCCAAAAGGGGAGAGATGCATGAAACAAATAACTTGTTCATTATAAGTGGGCAAAGAGCTCCAAGAAGAGAATAGCCTTAGAAGAATCTTATTAGGTACAGATGCAAAGAAAGTCCAAGTAATTATCAGCAATTTTTATCCCTAGATGTGAAGCCCCTAAATTGCTGCCCCCAGAAGATTAAAGTTGGCAGAACCGATTATTAAAACAGCAAACATTTGTTATCAGACATTCTGCCAACGGTTTTATATACATTCCATGCTGGATCCTGAAACACTCACCACCACCAACCCCATGAAGTCGGTATTATTACTATCATCCCCATTTGCCAGACAGAGAAACTGAAACTTAGAAGTCAATGTCCACTAGATGAAGTGAAGGGTGCAGAAGCCTGGATTAAGAGTCAGAAATGAGTGGTTCAGGTAACAAGAACAGAGACCGGGAAGGTGGATGGTGTTGCAGCCCTTATTTGTTCATGTATCTATATATGCAAAACACACAGGCTAGAATTCTATAACCCTTGAACATATTAACAAAAAGAGAAGGTTTTTCCAAAATTCAGAAGATGTGTCTGTTATATAAACCTGAGTGACAGTGAAACCTATCATGCGTTAGGAAAGTCAACCAATAAAACTGCAGCTTTGGATCATTTTGGCTCTTTAAACTGGAACAGTGGGATTCAGAGGATCTTGCTTCAGTTTCTAAGCTTGTAAAGTTAAGGACCAAAGTCCTTTTTATACATTCAATGACTGCATTTGGCAAAGGGCTGTAGACCCAAAGATTCATTTTATTTTATTTTTTATTTATTTATTTATTTTTTTTTTTTTTTTTTGCGGTATGCGGGCCTCTCACTGTTGTGGCCTCTCCCATTGCGGAGCACAGGCTCCGGATGCGCAGGCCTAGCGGCCATGGCTCACGGGCTTAGTTGCTCGGCGGCATGTGGGATCTTCCCGGACCAGGGCACGAACCCGTGTCTCCTGCATTGGCAGGCGGATTCTCAACCACTGCGCCCCCAGGGAAGCCCCAAAGATTCATTTTAAATTAAAATATATGTAGCATAAGGTGTCAGGTTTCTACTGGGAACCTGTTGGTTCAGAAACAAAATTAACAGTGGAGAGAAAGCACAGGAATAAGTGGGGGATTTTTTTGTTTTGGTTTGGTTTTTTATCTGCATTGGCTCTTAGCTGCAGCCTGCGGGATCTTTTGTTGAGGCATGTGGGATCTTTCACTGTGTCGCACGGGCTTCTTTCTAGTTGTGGCGTGGGCTCCAGAGCTCGTGGGCTCTGTAGTTTGCGGCATGCGGGCTCTCTAGTTGAGGCCTGCGAGTTCAGTGGTTGTGCTGTGTGGGCTTAGTTGCCCTGCAACAGGTGGGATCTTAGTTCCCTGACCAGGGATCGAACCTGCGTCCCCTGCATTGGAAGGCGGATTCTTTACCACTGGACCACCAGGGAAGTCCCTGGAATAAGTGGGTTTTTAAATTTCCTAAAACATGTTCAGAGACTCAAAATACTGTCAAGAGTCCTAAAGTCCTCCAGAGCTGCCTCTGAAACCAGTCTATGCTGGTCCAATAGGTCAGGCAGAATCTACGACTCCCATCGATGGCTGAACCATCTTTGTTCCTGGTGGCTGGGAGTATTTCCATTCCACCAAATTGAGGCAGAGGAACTGGAAAATCATAATTCTTAAATTGGGGGTACAATGATAATGGAGATAAAATTTTCTAAATTGTCCAGAAGTAAGACCAAAAAAAAAACCAATACGACTTCGTTTGAAACACCAACATACTAGCCAATTTTCTTCTCCTATACTAAGCTGTCTCTTAGGCTTAAAAAACAAAAATTAATGTGAATTTGCACATTTGCCACTCAGCAGCATTTCTTTTTTGAAATGGGATTTAACCTAATTGAATCACAAGTTCCCAGAAGGAAATGTCCCTGAAGCAGTAAGTTCTCTACCACTATTATTAGGCTTCAGTCTCTTTCCAAACCACAGATTTGAATGTGATAAAGCAATGTAAGAAAACACCACCCAAACCAGACCTGCACAGCACACACTTAGTTAAAACCTGGATTTTCACATCTTTTCCAAATCTGTAGTTTATAGGGTCATGTGAAAAATTAAGTGGCACATTGGTACTAGGTAAGCAACCTACCTGACTTCTGAACTTATGTAGGCAGCAAATTGGAATTATGTCCTTAATTTCTCACAGGAAGAAGAAAAGGTCAAAAGAGGTGTTGATACTGACCAACGAACCATATACTAGTGGAGCCCTGCATTTCAGTCTCCCACGTAGGGCAACAGAAATGAGGAATGTCATGGAAAGTAATCGCCACTTTACATTTAAATATTCCTTTGCAACTATGTGAAACCTCTTCAGATATAAAACCTCATTTGTCCTTCACAACAACCCTGTGGTCTGGACAGTACAGATAATGTACCAGCAAATAAATTAAGATGCAAAGAAGTTATGCCACTTGCTCAAAGCCACATAGCCAGGCAACAGGAGCCAGATACAAAATAGTGCCTTGGCCTTTTCTTTTGCTAAAGAATGACAGTAAAATAACTTTTAGGTTTTGCTGACTCAAGAAATTTATCATGAGAAAACCAAGATCATCAGATCAGACTTCCATAGTTTTTCCTTAACCTTTTTATTTAGGCACAAAATATATTCAGTAATGTACAAAATGTGCACTAATCATAAGTGTATACTGATGTGTAAATTTTTACAGATATATTTACACACACACACCATTGTAACCAACACCCACATTAAGAAAGAAAACATTTCCAGCATCACTGTGCCTGTTCCAAGTTAATCCCTCCCCAGAGATAACCACTATTCTGACTTTTCTCCTCCTAGATGAATCTTGCCTATTCCTGAACTTTATAGAAATGGAATTATGCAGTATGTACTCCTTTTTGTCTGGCTTCTCTCACTCAATGTAATGTCTGTGAGAGTCGTCTGTGTGAATCAGTAGTTTCATTGTGTGAATATATGACATTTCACTTATTCATTCTCCTATTGATGGATGTTTGGGTTGTTTCCAGTTTGGGGCTACCTGTAAAGAAATCTTCTATGAACATTCTTATACATTTCTTTCGGTGAACTTATACATACATTTTCCCCAGAGTATATACACAGTACACTATGGAATTGCTGAGTCATGGGATAAGTCTTTAGTTTTCAAGGATACTACCAACTGTTTTCCAAAGTGGTTGTATCAGTTTACACTCTCATCAGCATCATATGAGAGTTCCAATTATTCCACGTTTGCCAACACTCGGCATTTGTTGGCTCTTTCAATTTTAGACTTTCTGGGTGAGGTGTAGTAGTATTTCATTGTATTTTATTTTGCATTTCTCTGATAACTACTAATGTTGAGCACCTTTTCATATAGAATTCTTGGCCATTTATGTGAAGGATTTTTTCAAGTTCTTTTCCCATTTTTTAAATCGGCTATGAGTCTTTTTCTTTCTGATATATATAATCTTTGCTAGTCTGTGACTTGATGAAGAGACATTCGTGATTTTAATGAAATCAATCTAACTTATTTCTTCCTTTCATGTTATAGTCAGATGATATTTCCTGTGGTTTCTTCTAGAACACTAGTTCTCATTTTCTGGTCTCGGGACCTATTTACACTCCTAAAGATTGTTGAGGACCCCCCAGAGTTTTTGTTTATGTGAGTTAATATCTATTAATATTTACCACATTAGAAATAAAAAATGGAAAATTTACAAATATTTATTCATTTAAAGATAACAATAAACTCATTACATAACACAAATACAGTCCTCCCCTGGTATCTGAGAGGAATTGGTTTCAGGACCCCCTTATACCAAAATCCACAGATACTCAAGTCCCTTATATAAAAGTGGCATTGGGCTTCCCTGGTGGCGCAGTGGTTGAGAATCCGCCTGCCGATGCAGGGGACACGGGTTCGTGTCCCGGTCCGCGAAGATCCCACATGCCGCGGAGCGGCTGGGCCCGTGAGCCATGGCCGCTGAGCCTGGGCGTCCGGAGCCTGTGCTCCGCAGCGGGAGAGGCCACAACAGTGAGAGACCGGCGTACCACAAAAAAAAAAAAAAAAAAAGTGGCATAGTGTTTGCATGTAAAATATGCAAATCCTCCTGGGTACTTTATTTTATTTTTTTTTTTTTTTTGCGGTACGCGGGCCTCTCACTGCTGTGGCCTCTCCCGTTGCGGAGCACAGGCTCCGGATGCACAGGCTCAGCAGCCATGGCTCACGGGCCCAGCCGCTCGGCGGTATGTGGGATCCTCCCGGACCGGGGCACGAACCTGTGTCCCCTGCATCGGCAGGCGGACTCTCAACCACTGCGCCACCAGGGAAGCCCCCTCCTGGGTACTTTAAATCATCTCTAGATTACTTATAATACTTAGTACAATGTAAATGCTATGCAAATTGTTGCCAGTATGCAGCAAATTCAAGTTTTGCTTTTTGGAACTTTCTGGAGTTTTTTTCCCAAATAGTTTCAATCCACAATTGATTGAAACCTTAGATATGGAACCCGAGGATACTGAGGGCCAACTGTAACATCTTTTATGAAAAATAACTATATTTCCCAAATTTCATGTTTTGTAATGTTAAAATCCATTGGTCTATCTTTCAATTTGAATGGATCTTTTTACCGATGCATGGTTTTGTAACAGCATGCCTCAGTCACTTGGAAAATATTGGCTCACTGAATTGTGCAAATCTTTCAAACATTACAAATTGAATTGTATAATTATTAATTATATATATGTGTATACATATACTATTCATTTATATCACTACTGATCTCATCAGAGCGGTCTTAATGGGAACCTGTCAAGCTCACAGTAGTGGATACAGTGCATGTACATTTCATTCATTTTTGAGAAAATGTCTGCCAAATACCCGTCTGAATAACTATAGATTTTAGTCATTCTCTCAGCTAAAAATAGTATTCCATAAAGAAAACCAGGAGTTCATTCTGTAATTTAACACCAGTGCTTTTCCTTGTGAAAACCACCATCCTCTGGCTTGCAGCAGAAGTGCTTTTTTTTGCTTCCCATGTGCTCACACAATATTTAAAAAGGATATTAAAAGGAAGCGTACCCAAGAGTTAAGATTGAATGAAATTGTTAATTTCTGTTGCTTCATCAAGGAGATTCTAAACTACGTTGTTTGGGGGGTTTTTTTCTATGACTTTATGATGATTAAAAATACAGTGACTATTACTACTAGCACAGTAGTCAGTGTCACTGCCTTGATTTGTGCTGAAGTACTAGCAGTTTTACCCACCATTGCTTTTGCACCATCAGTGCATATGTCAACACAGTATATAGGCGTATCACATCTTGGTTCTATCATAAAAATAATTTTGACCTCACAGATTCCCTAAAAGGGTCTCAGAGAAACCCAGGGAGGCTGGAGACTACATTTTAAGAAGCACTACTCTAGAAGCTTTAGTGTTTTACCTTTTACATTTAGGTCTTTGACCCGACTCAAATTAATTTTTGTTTATCATGTGAGGTGGCGGTGGGGGGCAGGTGTCTAGGGCTTCTTCCCCTTCCATACTGATATCCACTTGCTCCAGCCCATTTACAGAAAAGACCATCCTTTACTCACTGAAATAGAATTGGCACCTTTGTCATCAATCAAGTTGACTATACGTGTCTAATCTATTTCTGAATTTTCTGCTCCCTTCCATTGGTCTACTGTCCATCCTTGTGCCAATATCACACTTTTTAATTATTGGAGCTTTATAATAATTTTTAAAAAAATTTTATTGAGGTATAATTGACATATAACATTATATTGGTTTCAGGTGTACAACAGAATGATTTGATATTTGTATATATTGTGAAGCCATCATCACAATAAGTCTAGTTAACATCTGTTACCATACATAATTACAAAAAAATTTTTTTCTGGTGATGAGGATTTTTAAGATCTACCCTACTAGAGTAGTTTTGAAATCTGGTGGTTTAAGTCTTCTAACTTTGTTTGTAAGATAGTCTAGGGCTTCCCTGGTGGCGCAGTGGTTGAGAATCCGCCTGCCGATGCAGGGGACGCGGGTTCGTGCCCCGGTCCGGGAAGATCCCACATGCGGCGGAGCGGCTGGGCTCGTGAGCCATGGCCGCTGAGCCTGCGCGTCCGGAGCCTGTGCTCCGCAACGGGAGAGGCCACAGCAGTGAGAGGCCAGCGTACCGAAAGACTATTCTAGGACTTTCACATTTATATAATTATTATATTAAATACTATATAAATTTAAGAATCTGGTTGTCAATTTCCACCCCCCCCCCCAAAAAAAAAATCCCTGCAGTGATTTCAGTGGCCATTGCCACTGATCATCTTTGTCTTGATCCCAACTTGTTAAGTATGATATTAGCTGTAGTTTTGTTTACTAGGGTTTTTTGGGCAGAAATGCTTTATCAGATTGAGATTGCTCCCTTCTCTTCCTCTTTTGTTTAGAATTTTTACCATAAATGGATGCTGAATTTTATCAACTAAAAAGTTACCATATTTTAAAAATAGGGTAATTGAGTTACCATATTTTTTAATCTTTTATTCTGTCAATACAATGAACTGCATAAATTGATTTTAAAATGTTAAAACAGCTTTGCATTCCTGAAATAAACCACATTTGGTCACGATGTACTATTCTTTTCTTATATCACTAGATTTGATTTGCTCACATTTTGTTTAGAATTTTCAGGGAATTCCCTGGGGGTCCAGTGGTTAGGACTCTGCACCTTCACTGCTGTGGGCCCGGGTTCCACCCCTGGTTGGGAACTCTGGCCTGCAAGCCATGCTGTAGCCAGGAAAAAAAAAAAAAAAAAAGAATTTTCACAACTATGTTTATTAGGGATATTGGGCTATAATTTTCTTCTACTATAATGTTGTGACCGATTTGGTATCAAGGTTATATTAACTTCTTAAAACAGGTTTGGCAATGATCCGTCTTCCTCATGAGTTTGGGTAGATTGGTATCACTTCTTCCTTTAACATTTAGAGGAATTCCCCACTAAGATCTCTTGGGCTTGAGGGTTTTTTGTGGGAAGACCTTTAAAAAAATCAAAACAGCTATTGAGATATAATTCACATACCATAGAATTCCCTCATTTAAAGTGTACGATTCAAAAAAAAAAATAAAGTGTACAATTCAACAGTTTTCAATGTATTCACAGAGCTGTACAGCCATCACCACAATCAATTTTAGAACATTTTCACCATCCCCCATCAAAACCCCCCATACACTATAAGCCACCTCTCACTTTCTCCCGAACTCCCCCACCCTAGGCAACCACAAATCCACTTTGTTTCTTTAGATTTGCCTATTCTGAACATTTCATAGAAATGGAGTTATGTAATACATAGTAGGAAGGTTTTTAATTATAGATTCAATTTGGCTAACAGGTATAGAGGTATAAAGATTTTCTGTTTCTTCTTGTGTTCCTTTTGGTAAATCATATTTTTCAAGAATTTTGTCCGTTTCATCTCAGTTGTCAATAATATTGGCATAATGTTGTAAGTGATCTTTTTATGATTTTAATTTTTGTATGATCTTTTGTGAAGTCCCCTTTTCTATTCATTTTATTGGTAATTTATATTTTCTTTTTTTCCCTGATCAATCTTTCTTAGGAGCTCTTTTTTTTTTTTTTTTAATCTTGTCCAAAAATCAACTTTTGGGTTTGCTGATTTTCTCTATATATGTCTGCCTTTTCTTCTGCTTATTGGTCACATTTTTCTGGACATTGTATCTATTTCCTGGATATTGTACATAAACGAACAGCAAAGATTGAAGTTGTGTTATTTTTCACCAGAAGGGAATCACGCTTTTCCTGTTAGACAGAGAGTTGAGCTGGGTGAGAGCTGGGATGCAGCTGTAGTTAGAGGCAGCTCTCTTGTGGTTTTCAGTGTCTTGAAGATGAGACTGCTTCATCTAGCGGGAATTTGTCTCCTAAGCTTCATAAAACTGTGGGAGCTTTCACTCTGCCTTTTCAACCCATACTCATCCAATGTCTCAAGGGGATAAATAGAAAGGCCAGAGATCTCACCTCACCTAGGGAGGCCTTTTCTCTCTCTGTTTTGTTCAGATCTATTTATATAGTTAGAGGAATTTTGTCCTCTATATCGATGGGTTTTAGTATCTTTTTAAACATAATTTTCTAATTTGTTCTAGAGGTGCAGTGAGATTGATAACATGCCACTAGCTATTACATTCTATCCAAAAGTGAAAATTCCCTGGATAGCTTTTTAAAGAGATGTAAGTTACTAAAATCACTTTCCTTCAAACATCTAACTAAACTGGAAAGCTAATAAAACATTAAATATATGGCTGTTATGACTTGCACATTCATTTTAGGGATATTGAATCTATGCACAGTGGTTGCACTATTACAGGTTGTATGCACTTTGCAGCATATTAGGATTCCTTGTATAACCAAAATATATGATACATCTATGACCTCTGTATGAGAGGCAGTGGGCAACAGCAGAAAGAATACTAAACTCTTGATAGTCAGAATACTGAGCTTTAACCTGAACTCGCAAAAAGCTAGACCAGGAAAATATAGTGAGCACTAATTTCCTGGAGAACATGTGAAATAAATGCTCTCTAAAGTCCTCATTTTACCTGTTTTAGTATTAGGACATGTTTTACTCATTCATAAGACAAAAATGTCAAGTGTAAGTGAGATGAACACCTGAGCATCTGCTCTCAGATTCAATAGAACCTACCAATGTTTTGGGAGGTTTTTTGTATAAATTTATTTATTTATTTTTGGCTGCATTGGGTCTTCGTTGCTGTGTGCGGGCTTTCTCTAGTTGCAGCAAGCAGGGGCTACTCTTCGTTGCGGTTCACGGGCTTCTCATAGTGGCGTCTCTTGTTGCAGAGCAGGGTCTCTAGGCGCGCGGTCTTCAGTAGTTGCAGCACATGGGCTCGGTACTTGTGGCTCGCAGGCTCTAGAGCATGGGCTCGGTAGTTGTGGCTCGCAGGCTCTAGAGCGTGGGCTCAGTAGTGTGGCTTACTGGCTTAGTTGCTCCACGGCATGTGGGATCTTCCCGGACCAGGGCTTGAACCTGTGTCCCCTGCATTGGCAGGCGGATTCTTTTTTTTTTTTAAATAAATTTTTATTTATTTAGTTATTTTATTTTTGGCTGTGTTGGGTCTTCGTTTCTGTGTGAGGGCTTTCTCTAGTTGTGGCGAGCGTGGGCCACTCTTCATCGCGGTGCGCTGGCCTCTCATTGTCACAGCCTCTCTTGTGGTGAGCACAAGCTCCAGACGCGCAGGCTCAGTAGTTGTGGCTCACGGGCTTAGTTGCTCCGCGGCATGTGGGATCTTCCCAGACCAGGGCCCGAACCCGTGTCCCTGCATTGGCAGGCGGATTCTTAACCATTCTTAACCAATTCTTAACCATTCTTAACCAGGGAAGTCCCCTACCAGTGTTTTTTTTATTTATTTTTTTTTTGTGGTATGCGGGCCTCTCACTGTTGTGGCCTCTCCCGTTGCGGAGCACAGGCTCCGGACGCGCAGGCCTGGCGGCCATGGCTCACAGGCTTAGTTGCTCCGCGGCATGTGGGATCTTCCCGGACCAGGGCACGAACCCGTGTCTCCTGCATCGGCAGGCGGATTCTCAACCACTGCGCCACCAGGGAAGCCCCCTACCAGTGTTTTTGAAGTATCTCTCTTGATACCTTCTCCCTCCCTCCTTTCCTAAGAAATTCAGGGAGTTTCCTGAATTGTGGGTTTCTCATTTCCTCAATTTATAATTTTTGTTATTTGTTTCTTGGCCACACCATGTAGCTTGTGGGATTTTAGTTCTCTGACCAGGGATCAAACCTAGGCCCTCAGCAGTGAAAGTGCAGAGTCCTAACCACTGGACTGCCGGGGGAATTTCCCCTCAATTTGTAATTTTTCCCACATCTGTAGGCTGTCCCCAAAGAATAAATTGTTTGATTTAAAGGTATTTAAACTTTACATAGCTTTATACTGCACAAGATCCTCAGCAACCTATTTTTTCCCCTCAAACTTCATGCTTGTGAGATGTGACAAGTTGATGTGGTTAGTTGTAATGAAAGACCTAATTCTTGTCCCAAAGTTTTGTGCTTCAGTTTCCACCACTACAAATACACAAGGAGGAGAGTTTAAATTGAATCATCTATCAATTCTCTCCAGATCTGAAATTCTAATTCTACTTTTTACAATAAATATAGAGGTGTACAGTTTACTCCAAAAAGATAGCGCTGATCATAATTATGATTTAACTGAGGTTGACTCGTTGATCAGAAACAGAACCCCATGGGAAACGTCATGGTATCATTTTCAGACATTTTGGCAAAATTTAAAGATTACCTGAATATGAATCTTCAGTATGTAAGACAAATCATTTTAATACCAGGTTTGAAGCGGCGCAGGCAATGATGAGAAAAGGCAGAATTCACAATGCAAAAATGCAAAGTTTATTTTCTTAAATAAAATACTATATTCATATCTATACAAATAATTATTACAACCATTAAAATGTTACATTTACCAATAAAAATTTCAAAACTTTAAACAAGAGCATGGTTCAGAATATTCACACCCTAATACAATGCATTTGTAAAAAGATGTCAAAATAAACAGGACCTATTCTTATTTACAACTGTAGGACAATCCTGACCATATTATACATATCTGCTCTGGATTCTATTACAAAACAAATTAGTTCGCATTAGAATTATAAACCAGGTAATTTACAGTAATAGGACACAGTGCACAGCAGACATTGCTGGCGTGAGAATAGTTACAAATATTACATACACTACTGAAAGCACTACAGTTAGATTTTTTCTGGTGACTGCCCTACAGTAAGCTTCTCACCCAGTGTATCTATAAATAATTTGTGAAGGTAACTATGTTCTCAGATTTTTCCACCCACTTTTACTGAAATGAATATATATGTGTATATATGGAGATATATATATATATATATATATATATATATATATATATATATATATATATATATATCTCCTGTTGAAAGTGGAAGCAAATCTTTTCTTCACAGTAACACAACTGCAGCATTTTAAGCAACACTGTCTGGTCCCTTTCTTCTTGGAAGATCAACAGTTCAACTCCCCCTAAAAGTTACCAATATAGTCATGTCCAGTGCCTCACAGATGAAAAATGGTTTTAAGACTTCGGGGATGGGGGAACAGAGGTCCAGAAAAGCGAAGAGGGGACTGACATGGAGTAAACTTTAAGTTCCTATGACATAGTATGGTGTATAGCTATACGCACAACTGAGGGAAAAAAATTAATGATCATCTTTTCAAAAAAGTGTTAACAAATGAAGAGTTGTCATCTATGTCTCATGAGATCCCTAGTGACAGATTATGCAGTCATCCCAAATAACACCAATTTGGATACTATCCCCAATGTTTTCAACCCAGGTTGGCTCATGTTTATGAAGCATCTGAACACAGGCATGCGCCAGAAAACGATTACAGTTGACAGGGTTTGTGCAAATCTAGAAAGAAGAATGTTGAATGGCCACCACATACAAGCTCTGAGTTTAAAAGGTGTCTTGCATCTAACTAGTAAGTGTTCTACAAGATCAGCTTTAAAGATGGCTCAGAGAATGATAAGGCAACAGTGAGAAACATCAGCTGTACTTGTCGTCTAGGTGTTTGATTACACAGCATGTACCATCCCGGCCGGTCCTTCGCTGTAACAGAGGAGTGAGTGAGCAGTATGTTCCAATGGCTGGTCCTAGGACCAGAGGCACGGTTGCAGGTAAAGTGCAGTCGCAGGGTAGCGGCATGCGGGCACAACTAGAAGCTCTGTGTCCAAGAAGTCCCTCAACACTTCTTCCCAGAACACCTGGATTGCCTCAGTCTGAACCTGATGTCCCCCACAGACCCTAGTAGAAACACTCTTAGGCTCACACAGGAGTGTAGAATGCAGGGAGAATATTGTTAAGTAAAAAAAAGGACCCTTTTCTGTTGAACTCTGGAGGAAGGAGAAATGGTATCCTTCAGCCAAAAACGTATCGGAGAAGAAACTAATTTCTGGTCGTTAATTTGCATAAAGGTATCATAAAATCATCACTTATTATTATTGCCCTCTGGAAGTACACAGCCATAGGTCTTTATCTCTGGGCAAAGGCAGATTTAGAGAGACAACAGAATTAGAATAACGACTCCCAGGTTCCGAAGGATATCAACCCAAAGCCGTCTGATTTTGGTACCACCTTTGCCCTTTCTTTACTCCTCCATGGGGGAAAACAAAACTCTCCCAAACAAGGGACAGAACTATATGGCACATTAAACATTTTCAATCGGTCGTGAACTACTTTTGTTTCAAGAAATTCTCGTTGCCCCTTAATAGAATAGGAGATATAATGGTTTCCAAAGGCAGACATTTGGGAATCACTGATTTGGAAGTATGAGTCCCTATCACACGCTGATCCAATAGACACTGGACCCAATATATGTTTCAAAGCAGAGGAGTAATCATCCTTCTAAGGAAATGACCAGATTCCCTGCCACCTGTTTGACATGGAGCAGACGGAAGACAATAAGAGCCTAAGTACTTACGTATCAAAGGAAGGATAAAGCTAAGAAGATGCATATTAGTGAGTCTTTACCCTTTCTCAAATTTTAAAAACGTCACTCCCATTAAAATGTATTGCTACATTTTTTTTGCAGTAAAAATCTTAGCCTCTCCATGAAATGGCCAACGTTAGAAGGCAAGAGCAAGGCAAATGAATTATCTTGAAAATGTTTAAATAATTTTGTATAGTAAGAAGCCTGATTTTTTAAAGTTGATCCTCATTGCAGTTCACCCTGATGTGTGACTGAAAATCACTGAAAAAGAACATTCTTTCCTCGTTCTTCTCTTCCCAAAGTTCTGATACATTACATTTTATAAAGCATGATCACTCTGGAATTTAGACTCCTTACTTAGAAAAAGGGTGCCATCTCTGGTACACCCCAAAGGTCTTAAAATAAAAATAAACTACCTGGAGCAGTATAAAACATCCCGAAACAACCTGTATGTACCAAAAAAAGAGAAATGACATCAAAGTTGATTTCTTTTATCCATGATTGACACATTAGAAGTTTTTACATGATGAGAAATCTGAAAATTTTCACCTCATCAGAAGTTGCTGTGTAAAATGTTCAGAGGAATCAACCACTTTCTGAAACTGATTCTATGTGATCAATAACACTACAAGAGAGAAAAATGATTTAATCAATGACTCTCACTTATGACTCATACATAAGTTAGTGTATTTCTAGAAATTACAAATTTATCTGTGGAAATGGTTTTACATTCTATAGACATATATTAGCAAGCCATGAGTAACATTAAATTTACTATAATAAAAACTGACTATGTTCTCTGCCATTCCTTTGCCAAAAATTATATCCAGAGCTCGTTAGATATTAAATAATAAATTTCCTCTCCCAGATCATGTAGCTCTAATTATCAAATACTTAATACTGCTGGTAAATCTCATATACTCGTGCTTATAAATCAAGTAAGATTACTGTGCTCTGAACACTTTCAGAATTGAGTTTGTGTATAAAATGATCTCTTACATACATATATACATGTCTGTAAGATAATTAGAGCTACATGTAAGCAGGAGCCAAATTATTTGCAGATGGTCATATCTTTCCTCCAATGGTCAAATAAGCCTTACGTAGGGGGTAGAGACTCTTTCGGGATCAACGTGTTATATTCCTGGAATGAAAGCTCTGAGGAATGTAAATGCTATCTCTGAACAGAGCTGAGCAGAAAAATACAATCGAGGCAACAGAGAAATATCTGCAAGTACCAGGCTTGGGGCCTTTCCACTGAATGTTCAAATCGAGCTTCTTCTTAGCCTGTTACCTTAGTTCCAATTCTAACAGTCCCCAGTTCTTCAGAACTCAATAGCCACTGTGTGTGTGTTGGCGGGTGCAGGAGGAGGAGGGGGAGACGGAGAGAGAGAAAGACAAGGTGAGAAAGAGAGAGGGAGGAAGGGAGGGAGGGAGAATGAATAGCTGGACACATTGAAACCAGTCCTTGAAATTAGCAGACTGGACTTTTTTCAAGAACAAAGAAAAACTTGAATGTTAAAGCTTAAAACTCAGTTAGTTTGTTTTCTTTTTAAGTTATAAACCTCACATATTTTTTCTCAATTAACTGCTGTGTTTATCTGCTGTCTTGTTTAAGTAACTTATTCATGATGCTCTCCTTATTCCTCCCCACGAGCGTTTTGAAGGGAGAAAATACAAACATTTTTCTTATATTTTTTTGCCCCCAGGAGGCTGCCTCAGTTGGCAGCAGGAAGAGACAGGAAAATTTGGTGAGAACAGTTGAAGAGGCACAGATGACCCTTTTGCTGAGTCTTTAATAGAGGTATTCACTGGAGTTAACTGCTCTAACCAAGCCTTAGGAGGCTTTTTTTTTTTAAGGAAAAAAAACCAAAATTCTGGTCCGTGGGTTCACTTTGCTAACAGAGTAGACAGAACAGTTTATATCTCCCACTCCATCCCATTTTTGGCAGACTGTAACAACAACAAAAATTAATGGGCTTGAGAATGTGAGTATATATGTTTTCTTAATTTTTAATTAAATTTTCAAAATTCAATACATGAATTTTGAATATATTTTTAAAATTCATTATTAACTTCAGCGGGGCTTTTAAAAAAACGCTACGTCAAGTTCTTCTACACTTCAGCAGGTCTCAGGTCCCAATTCCTCATTTTCAGATGGCAGGCCTATTTTTAAAGAGCCAGTTTATACTTTAAAATCTATGTCCGAGTACACACACACTCACACACATGGACACATACAAAGACAATTTTTTGAAGCACCATTTCACATCTACCATTAGGAAAAATAATGAACAAATTCATCTTCTCACTGTAATTCTACTATGAAGGGTAATAATGCAATATACAATGCCATATTTTAAATATAAATATCAGTAATGAAAATACTGACAGAGCTTAAGACTCTGTTCAGAAATATTTTAAAAGTGAGGCTCAAATAACTGTGTAGATTCCAAACACACTATTTACTGATCAGTCCCTAATGATTAAACAAATATAAAAGAACTTATTTCAAGATCAAATAAATAGAATTCTACAACAAAACTCAATGAATGAAAAAATCTTTAACTGAACACATGCAAAACTCCACAATACAGCTGCTTTTATCCTTATGGCCTGATGCAAAATCCAAGTACAAAATGGAGAACATCTATGTACTTTGCTTTTTAGCTTTCCACTTTTAAGGCTACTTGTTTAAGGAAGACCTTTGCTTTACAGGATCTTGGCACATTAAAGGATAACATGGCTCCCTAATTTGGAGAACAAGACATGACATTCAGATAATTTATGAATTGTTATAATTAAGAAAGAAACCTCTACCTAAACCAAACCTTGTGAATAAAGGTCGATTAAACAACTCATTTATTTGCTAACTGCTTGACTTGAATCATGGACATTCATTCTACATTAATTCAACACCTGCCATGGGTAAGAAACTGTTCTAGATGCTGACACTGGCCCGTACTTGGTTATGAGCCATTGTGTTATATCAAACTGTCTGTACTTTTGGAAAGCAACTCAATCAGCTCAACTATCTATTTTACAAATTATCAACAATCAAGTTTAAAATCTAGGTTCCTTCCCAGCACCCAGGACACACCAAGATGATCTCCCTCAACTTCCAGCCAATTAATATCTAGGGAATGTCAGATTACAGATCAAACTTGAAAATGTAAATCTGCTTGGAAAATTTAAAAAGTACCCCATGCAGTTAAAAATGAAAGATAATTAGTTTTCGACAACCCAGTATTTGCCTCATCTCTGACACGGCTTCCCTACATTCAGAAGATAACTGACAATTGATTATACAAACACAAGGAGATACACTCACACAATCTCTCTCTTCCTGTGCACATGTGTGAATACACACACAAATACATTTGTAATCTCACCCGTTACATTTATGTTTAGTCAGTCAGTATTTAAACAGCTGAACTGCAATCATGACCTAAAATATGGCTTATGTTGTGGGCAGGTCTGTTTGAGGACTGCTTGGAAGAGTCCGAGGCAGAGGCGTTTGCTATCGTAAGCAAAGGTGACATTGCTGAGCCGTCAGGGAGAGCTGTAGCTATTTCTGGAAACAAAGATGTCATATTAAAATTGGATAAGTGAGAGTTGGTCATGTGCATTGGGGGCATGTCAGGGAGAAGAGGAAAACTTGGTTGAGCAAAACCAACAGGTCTGGGAGGAGATAAAATTGATCCAAATCGGTTATTCAAACTTCCACTGTTTACCTTCTCTGTGCTAGGATTCGAGAACATCTGATTAGAAAAATAAGGGATTGAAATATCATTGGACAGTGTAGGATGAGCAGGAGAGTACGGGGGATAGAAGGAGGGGAGAGTATTTTGGGGATCTACAGGGATGAGGGCTGGAGTTCGAGTGGCACTAGGCTGAGTAACCTGTGGAATGAAAGAAGTGTTAGCATTTATTGGTGGATTCATGCCACCCTCAGGAATAAATGGAAAACCAAAATTTTGTGATAGTGTATGCTGGTCAGGTGCTGAATTATCATTAGGTACTTGTGGGCCATCAGGCATGAAACGAACAATACTTCCTCTCTTTTCTGTAGTGGGTTGTTGGCGTCCGAGAATCATACTGCCACTAGTAGACAGAGGAAGATGGGGAAGACTTGGATCAAAGACATTACTGTGTCTTTGGTTTCCAGAGCGATTCCTTTCAGGTTGACGAATTTTGGAACCGCTGCTGTCTTGCAAGGGATGCCTTGATCGCTGGGGGACTGAAGAGCTAGTCTGACGTACAGGAGGCCCTTGGTCAGCATTTCCGTGAGACACAGACGGATGCGGCAGACCTGGCCTTGCAACCCCATGCATGTTGGTTGTGACTGGAGGGTTCATGTGGCCCTTGGTCCCGTGACTGTCAGTAATCCTCATGGGATTGGACTTCTGTACAGAAACGTTGGGACTTGTGTTTCGACCTTGAATATCTCCTGAGGAAGAAGAACTCGAAAATGGAATATTCAAAGTGCTGTTCCTGGTGTTAATTGCACCCAGGGACATGTCACAACTCTCCCTATTCTGACTCTCACTCTCTCTTCTAATATGGACACTTTCATGAGTTGGGGGACAATTATACTCGATTGCAGAGGAGGGACCACACTGTGTATTCCTCTGATGCTCAGGGAGTGATCTCTGGCTCCCAATGACCTGATCACCCAGCTGAGGGGCAAGTAAACTCTGCATGAAACTCTGGTGACATGTATTTTCACTGTCCCTTGGTGGGATAGCATTTCCTGTTGGGATGCTCTGAACTGGTGGGTAAGGTAATCTCTTTTGGCGGTCAATTGGTGGTGGACCAGGGTTTTGACTAATTCGAAAAGCCTGGGACTGCATGCTCCTCAAGGATGACACAGGGTTACCTATTTCATTATTTCTTGAAGACTGTACTTCAAAATTACTCTGGGGCTGCTGACTGGCTCCGCTTGGCTTAAATGTCTGACAGTCAGAAAGGCGGATATCTGAGGTAACAGTATGGTCCACACGACCCTGCATATTATGAATGGCCAAACTCTTATTTCTGGGAACGTCAAGGTAGCTTCTCATTTCAAGCTGATCTGAAATTCTGGAACCCTGAATCGATATACCCATTCTCTGCTCTGAATTGGAAGATGTCTTTCCAATGAGCGCCTCCGCAGAGTAACTTGAAACTCTATTTCTCTCTGGCCTGTGTGGAGTACAAGTCATGTCTGAAGGTCTCGTCACGATACTCGGTTGGGACACCATTTGCTGCTCTATGCCTCTTGATGTCAGAAGCCTCTGCATTGGATTATGCCCAGATACGTGTTCAGAAGAAAGCCCCGCACCTTGCTGCCGGCTTCCCACCTCCTGCTGGTGCATGAGGTCTTGACTGAGATGGTTATGGTGACTCCGGCTTGTGGAAGGGTTTTCACGACTCTTCTCTGGCTGGGAGCTTCCAAAGTGTTGCTGCATCTGTTGCTGCATCTGCTGATGGTGGGGGTGTGGCTGACCACTCTTGGGTCGGGATTGGTCAGTTCCATGGTGCTTGGGTTGTAGAGAAAGCTGAGAGGCCTGAGTGCCCTGAACAAGAGTCCTCTTTTTCTGCATCTGAACTTCCTGTTGCAGGGTTCTCTGTTGGTGGACGTGGGGCTGAGAGTGGACAGAGCTCTCCGCATGAGGTACGTGATGCTGCAGTTGATATAAGTGATGCCTGTCTCTTAACTGCCCCGCTTGCTGCTGCTGCTGCTGCTTTAAGTAGAGATGGTTACTATGCAGGTGAGGCACCCCTTGAGCTGGCACATGCTGCTGCAGGGCCTGCAGACGTTGGCTGGCCTGCGTTTGCTGCTGCTCAGCCACGGAAGGCTGCGAATTGCACTGAACCTCAGTTTGCCTCAACGCAGGGGCCACAAAGTTGTTACCAGGTGGGAATAACCGTGTAAGGCCGTCTCCATGTGCTGGGTTGCTAATAGGCACAACTGAGTTTGAAGAGTTGGGAGGGATCTGACTAACCATCATTTGAGTTTGATCGGAAATGCTGTCTGGAGTTCGGCTCACCAGGGACAGACCTTCAAGCCGGAGGGGAGCCGGCTGACAGTGCTTTTGACGTTTAGCTGAAGACAGTAAAAGGTCATCTTGGACAGCACGCTTAGCAGAGTTTTTACGGCTTTCATGACTTGGCTTTAAGAGTGGCTCTTGAATCTGTGGATTTGGTATGGTACCAGCCATAGTATTTAGCTGTTCTTGGGAGTATTCGGTCATCAGAGATGGTCCAGGAGGCTGACTGCCATAGGAGCTAGATGAAACCGTCAGATTAACTGTTGCAGGAACAGCTGTTTGCTCTGAAGTTTGGGATAAACCAGCGCAGCTGACCAGAGGATGGGTGATGCTGCTCTGATGGATAAGATTATTCACACTTAAACTGGTGATGCTTGGTGGCTGAGAAGTCGAAACCTGTAGAGAGGCATTTGATGTTTTCATTCCTATAGAACAACTTGGTTTTTCAAGGGGCCGACCCACAGTTGCTTCAATTGAATCCTGAGAATTAAATTCATTTGGTGTTGCATCTGCCTGTCCTGGGCCATTCTCTTTAGATATCTGTGTTTTGAAAGGCTGGTCTCCCTCTAAAGAGGATGCTTCAGAAGGCTTTGAAGGAACTTCCCTTATATCGGCCTGGGTGCCAGCTCTTCCCTTCTCAAGGTTCTCCTGGTCAAAAATAGCTCTTGCTGCAAGAGCAACTATATCAGTCTGCTCTACAAAGGTACAGCTGTCACATGTGTTAGTCGTTGCATTGCTGGTGACATCCTCTCTAGTTGTTTCAGGAAGCATGGATGCCACTGAGAAACTACGACTACTGCCAGAGCTGGTTGACATGGGGGAGTCAGCCTGCCTACTGGTGAGCAAAGAACCATTAATAACCTCCTGATCAGGGATGCAGGAATGATGCTGTCCTGGATCTCTGTCGTCACTGCTCATCAGTAATAGCTCCTGTTTGGGATGTAAATCAATACTTGAATGGACTATTTTAGAATTTTCTGAAGGAAAGTCAGGATGGTCCACCTGGACTGAAAGAGATGATTTCTGAGGGTCTTTGTCTTTAGCAAGACCAGATAGCAATGCAGTTAAACCCTGCCCCTTTAAGAGACCTGTGGTTTGCACTGTAGCTGATGAATCTTGCTCAGCCCTGCAAGGTTCAGCAATGACTTCTACCTCAGAAACACAGTCAGTACTTGCAGTGCTTGTGGCAGATGACAAATCAGAAACCTGAGAAACCAAAACGTGGGGATCATTTGCAGACGAAATCAACACGTTGGCTGAAGTGCAGGATTTGGCAGCATCTGGCAGTGCCGAACTAGTTGGTGACTTATCCTGAGATGTCTCTCGTTGGAAAACGGGGAGAGAATCTTTGGATTTTGCTGGGGCCATTGTAAAATGTTCACTTGTTACAGATTCTTGGGAGGATGAGCTAGACTCTTCTGCTGACTTAGATTTGGGTATGGACTCAGGTATCACTGATTCAGAATTCAGAACATCCAAAGAATGTGAGCCAGAAACACTTACACTATTTGCCTGGGTCATAGTGACAGATGGTAACACAGCAGGGAGGCTGTCCAAAAGTCCATCATTACACGATGGCTCTGTGGAGCCTTCGGTGCTGGGGCAGTCTAACTTACCCACATCTCTGGCTGGATTCAGGGTGCAGGCTGACTTATTAGTGGCTAAGTGTTTCTTGACACTCGGCTTCTTATTCAGCCTTTTGGACTTCACGTTAGGCAAACAAGCTACAGTGTTCATTGAGGGAGTGGTCACTAGATTATACGTACTGGGTGGTGTGACTGAATTCTCCGTTGTCATGGGAGATGCTACAGCTGTTGTTAATGAAACACAGTTAGCTGGGGTGGTTTGACTATTTGCAGCAGTTTGAGGATTGGCAGGCTGGCTAACAGACAGTTGTACACAGCTTTGCCCAGCCATCTGCGATATGCTTTGATTGAGGCTGGCCAAAGCGCCAAATGTATTCAGGGCAACATTGGTATTTGGATCTTCGCTGGTGGTGGGTTGAATAATTTGCATAGGGGTTTGACTTGTAGTGCCTGATGAAGACATCACAGGCTGCAAAGCAAAGAGCTGTCCATTTAAAGAAATGGTTTGAGGCTGTTGTTGGTTTGACATGGTTACAGAAAGTGTTTGTGTTGAATTAGATGCTGATAAAGATGAAGGTCTTGGTAATATGTGGACAAGGTGCTTTCCTCCAAAACTCTGTGGGGTCGAAACATTTTGCACTGAATTGTTAGACCCTATGATAGCACTGGCTCCATTGACAGGGAGTCGAACAGAACCAGGAGGTGGAGCGGAGAGGAGTGGCAAAGGATTCTGATTAGCTGCCTGTATGATTACTATCTGTTGACCTACTGTTTGGTTGGGAACCTCTGCCCTCATCATTGTTGGGCACGGGGTGGTGCTGGGTGGCTGAAGAATGATAACGTTTTGATTAGCAGGAGCTGCGTTAACAGCTGACCCAACTGGCTGAGCCATCTGAATCACTTGCATTGCTGAATTCAATGGAAGGATACTTTTTGGAGGCTGAGATTTCACTTGTGGCTGGGCAATCAGTGACTGCATAGGTAAAGATGGACAAGAAGGCAAGGTTACAACTACTTGCTCAACTGGCTGCCCATCTGCTGGAAAGGAATTATTCAAGGTGACACCTGTAGCCACACATCTACTGTGGTTGGTCGTGGTCGTGGCTGTGCTAGTACCAGACTCAGTTAATACCGGAGTCACAGAAGAAGACGGTGTCTGGCTTAAGGGCTGAATAGTGTTTCCCGCCAGTTGCAAAGTAGTCCACGTCGTCTGCGTGTTTCCAGCTGAGGAAATTCGGGTAAGGCTATTAATGTTTTTCAAATCTGAAGCACTAACAGCTGAAGAAGGCAAAGAACAAGAAAGAGTCCAACCACTGTCCACAGGGTTTGCAGAAAGGGTGCTCACAGGGGTGGTGGTCTCCCCTCCTCCAGGGGCAGATGGGGCCACCACTGTAGTAACACTTGTCAAGTCTGCACCCTTGCTAATGCTCGCTGGACAAGAATCACCTGCAGATCCTGGAGGCTGGGAGCAGACTGCCGTGGTAATGGAAACAACAAAGGTGGTTTGAAAATCACTTCTGCACTCCTCTACGCTCAGGCAGGACTTGCTTCCTTGGTGTCCTTTAGTGGCGGTTGCTGAGCAGCTGGAGGAGATGCTTGTGGCACAAGGGACTGTTTTCTTCAATAATTTGGGGCTCTCTTGCCCATTCTTATTTTCAGAAGAATTTTGATCCTTTAGACATGTGTGCAATGAATGATGCTGGGGTGGTACAGGCCCGACAGGGACAGTGATCAGTGAGCCACTGCTGGCACCAAGCACACTCGACTCGCTTTCGGAGGTGGAAACCTCAAGAATATTTTGAGCAGAGATGGTAGCAGGAAGACAAAGAGGAACAGGCTGGTTGGCAGCCAGTGCAGAAACCGTGGTCTGATGCCATGGCTTGTTTTCAGAAGGGTAAACTCCAGAAATAGACACAGGAGTCACAAGATTGCAAGTCCTCTGTACTGGCACCACATTGGCAGTTTGCTTCTGTAAATTATGACCAACGTTAAAGGTTATCCCCTGAACAGCTGTTCCCTGGCTATTTCCACCAGGCTGACTCCCATTGGAATAAACAATGATATTCTTTTGAACCTGGTCACTGGGAATAACAACAGAGACCTTTGAGTTTTTAAGATTTCCTTTCCAGTGGATTGTGGGGTCGTCGTATAAACATATGTCATTTGCTTTTAGTAATTCAATATATCGGCCATTTTCTTTTTGAATTTCTTCCAGTTGTTTCCGTAGCTTTTTAATTTCTTCAGCTACAATATCAAAAACAAAAATAAAAAAATTACCTCTAAGTGTCAATATTTATAATAATTTAAGAAACAGCTGTATACTAAACTACTGAATTCTAATTTTAGCATTCTAAATACCTCAGTTGAGAATCTTCAGCTCTTTTCTAATATAAGTTCTTTCTTCTTTTTAGAATGGTATCTCAAATCTCTATCCTAATCCTTTGAAAAGTATGTATCTTTAAAGGTCAACAATTCAAAGGTCAAAAATTACTCATAATGTAGAAATCTCAAAATTCCAACATTCAAAATATGGCAGCAAGGAAAGACATACTGATCTCATGGTAACATGCTAGGAAAATAACACTGAATATCAATATAATAGCATTTAAATGTTGCAATAACTAACATTACTTTATGGTGGTAACAGAGAGTCTTTTTTTTTTTTTTTTTTGGCCCCTCTGCATGACTTTCAGGATCTTGGTTCCCCAACCAGGGACTTAACCTGGGACCACGGCAATGAAAGCCCAGAATACTAACCACTAGGCCGCCAGGGAACTCCCGACAGTCTCTTTTATTTTATTTATTTATTTTTTTTTTTGCGGTACACACGCCTCTCACTGTTTGTGGCCTCTCCCGTTGCGGAGCACAGGCTCCGGACGCGCAGGCTCAGCGGCCATGGCTCATGGGCCCAGCCACTCCACGGCACTTGGGATCCTCCCAGACCGGGGCTCGAACCCATGTCCCCTGCATCAGCAGGCAGACTCCCAACCACTGCGCCACCAGGGAAGCCCCCAGTCTCTTTTATAAATGGCTCTAAAATGGTTTCTATTTCACCCTTTGAAACAATAGAGACCAAGCAGAACGTGTAAGAAGTAAGATGGGAGAGTGCTGAAGAAAGCACCAACCGTGAAACTTGCTTTTTCCTTGGTAGGGCCAATGTGTGTATGCTAGTGAGTAATGAAGATGTCCATGATGCCCTACACTGTTTTAAAGGAGACAGCCTCAACCATGGATACTAAGGGTCAGCCTTGGCTATTGGTATGTATGCTCTGTGACCCTATACATCCCCACCTGCCTTGCCATAGTAGGTATTCTCCCCCATTCCCTCTGCCAAAGGCAGCCGATCCTCAAGGCCAGTACCTTATAAGGTAGCCTGAAGTAACAAGTTCTGTTCCAACAAGGAGGAGCTGAGACTATCAGATTGTTTTTCTCAGCTATTTAAAGAAAGAGCCACAGAATAAAGATGCCAATGTGCTATGGACATTAGAAATTAAAGGACAATTATCATAGACCAAATAATAAAGAAGATTGTTCTCACGTACTGTGCACTTACTATATGCCTGGCACTTTTCATTCACTGTCTCATTTAATAATAATAACAACAATAACAGATAACATTTATCAAGCATTTACTCTTTTTTTTTTTTTTTGCGGTACGCGGGCCTCTCACTGCTGTGGCCTCTCCCGCTGCGGAGCACAGGCTCCGGACGCGCAGGCTCAGCGGCCATGGCTCACGGGCCCAGCCGCCCCGCGGCATGTGGGATCTTCCCGGACCGGGACACGAACCCGCGTCCCCTGCATCGGCAGGCGGACTCTCAACCACTGCGCCACCAGGGAAGTCCAGCATTTACTCTTGTGCTGAGCTTTACTCTAAGTGCTTTGCCTGTGTTATCTCTTTTAATCCTCATAACAACCACGAGATGGGACAACCACCTTTGTCATCGTCACTTTTAGCTGTAAGAAACAGGTTCAGAGTAGCTATATAATTTGCCTAAAGTCGACTAGATAGATGCTATGATTATCCTCATTTTAAGACAGGGAAACTGACACTTGGAGAGGTTAAGTAACTGGCCAAAGGTACTGAGTGAGCAAAGGAAGCCAAGACTCAAGCCCAGGTGATCCTGACTCCCAAGACCACTGCTGTGGCCACTGTGCAAGACTGTCATGTGGACAGTGAGTATGTGGAGGAAGCTGCTGGGAAAAGAAGAGAGAGCAGATACAAAAAAGAACCAAAGAAAGGATCATGACTGCAATGACAACACGGTCGGACTTAAGGGGCCTCGGGTGCTGCCCCAACCCCAGGCCTGGCTGTTCAGCTCTTCCTGAACCACCTGTGACTTGTATTTCTTCAAGTTTCCCTTTTCCCTAGGGTAACTCGATTGCCTCCGATGCTGGGCTGTGAAACCAGAGGAGCCCTCATTAGAAAAGTCTATACATCACTCTAGCCTTACTATCCCTTTCGTGGGTGCCTCAAAATGGTTACCAAATATTGATTATGTATCTAATTGCCCGACAGCATCATAAAACAGGACCTGGACCATAAAAGACAGCTGACTGAGGGGAGGGGTAAGTTGTCAGCTAACTGAAAGCAAACAAGAATTCAGAATGCCGACCTTCTGGATGTGCTTTCCAGCATCCTTCTCACTTCCTACAATAAACACAGCCCAGCATTGCTCCCACATCAGCAAATTCTGAGGTTTCTCTCCTTTTAAGGTGACCTACTGGGTTGTCACAGGAGATTCTCTCTGCTCTTGTCAGAGACATAAATAAAAGACAGTTCAAACTGGCCTACCACTCGGAGCTTTCTACGTGCCTGGGGTATTTTTCTTTTTGGCTGTCACAAGGAAACCTCTCCAATGCAAATGGGAAAAGAGAACTCATCTGATAGCATAAAAAAGTCACCTCTAAAAATCAAATGTCATTAAATGACCAGGCAGTCTCACGCACACATTACATGCAGTATAAACAATTATGAACTGAATGTTTTGGCCTTCTGAGTTAACTCCTAGTTAAGCTGGCACAGGCATATCTTTATCTGCTTTAAGTTACACTGAGCAGGACTCCTGCTGCATCTTCTTATGGGATTCCCCTAGCTGGAAGATCCACCTGGAAGGAAGGAGATCCAGTATTATCTGCATCATGAGTTTAGCAAACATGAAGTACAAGAAGAGTAAAAAATCAAAATTGTGTATGCCTACAAGGTTAGAGTTGCTCAAAGAAGGGGGAAAAGAGGTCAACTAGGTTGAATTTATTTGCAACGCTATTCTCACAGGCCCACCCAATGCATGATCTTAAGGTACTGGGGCAAAAAAGCCTTCTGTATCCTAATATAAGTTGCACTGTGACACAAAGGCCTGAACATTGAAAAAAACAACAGAAAGTAAGAATCTTAAAATCTTTACCTTGTTCATTGTTTCCTCCATTAAGCAGGAGTTCATCATTTTGCCTTTTCAATTCTGTTATATACTTAAAGGCTTGGTCCAGGATCATATTCTTGCTCTGCCAAAGAAAATCAACCATTTAAAAGTTTCACTGAAGGGTAAGAACTTGCCAGAAGAAAGTTAAAGCTTTGGTTTTATCACATATATGTGATATGTATCTTTTCAAAATTTAAAACTGCCACCATATCCAAAACTTCTACTGTTCCTCTTTCATTTAGTAAGTATTTATTGAGGCTCTGTTCTAGGCACTGGGGATGTAATAAACAAAAGGGACAAAGTTCCTGACCTTGAGGAATATTATTTATTTATGAGGAACTATTATATATTAATATCTATTTATATTTATAAAATCAGGTGGTGATAAATATTATGAAGAAAAATCAAGTAGGTACTTCACTCTCTGTTAATCTAGTCACCTCCCTTGCCCAGTCCAGGTTTGAGTTTAGATGCATCTTTCTCTAGGAACTCTTCCCTGGGCCTCTCTGTTCTAGCACTCTATACTTCCTTGGCTAGACGGTAGGTATTATTCCCCTCTTACTATGATATTTACTGTGTGCTTTATTATTTCAGATCACAGAAGAGCATAATGGGTGGGAGCACAGATGCCCCCACTTAGCATTTCTGTAACTTAGGAAAGTTACTTAGTCTTTCTAAACCTCAGTTTTTCATTTGTAAAATGGGGATAATAAAAGTACGTACCTTGAAGGGTATGGTAAGGATTAAAGTCTTTAATATAGAGAGAACATGTAACACTCTGAAAACACAGTTAGTGGGGTATGGAAAGTGCTTAATAATTGCTAGCTTCTTGTAGCTACTCTGTGTCAGGTCCTATGTTAAGTACTTAAAATGCATTATTTCTTGGACTCATTAGAAGAACTATATTGTTATTGCTTATTTGTTCAGCTTTATTGAGGTATAATTGACAAATAAAATTGTAAGATATTAAAAAAATAATAGTAAAGTAGGGTAAGGAGGGGGCCAGAGAGATGGCAGAGGTTACTCTGTACTGTGGACTGAATGTATGTGTCCCCCCTACAATTCATGTGGAAGCCCTAATCCCTGATGTGATGGTATTTGAAGGTGGGGCCTTTGGGAGGTAACTAGGTCATGAGGGTAGATCCCTCATGGATGAGATCACTGCCCTTAGAAGAAAAGACATGAGAGAGGTGATCATTCTCTCTGTCATGTGAGGACACAACCAAGAAGAAAGCCCACATCAGGAACCGAACCCGCTGACACCTTGATCTTGGACTTCCAGCCTCCAGAACTGTGAGAAATACATTTTTGTTATTTAAGCCTATGATAATCTTCTTATAGCAACCCAAACTGACCAAGACATTCTGCTACAATCTATTTCATATAGGGAGGTTGGGGAAGGCCTCTCTGTAAGGTGATATTTAAGCAAAAATCTGAAGGGAGTACAAGAAATTATGCCCTGTGGATATGTGGACGAAGAAGGCTCAGGTATCAGGATCAGCAAGGACAAAGGTCCTCAGGCGGGGCTGAGTTTGGCATGTTGGAGGAATAGCAAGGAAGTGAGTGAGACTAGAGTCAAGTATATTGGGAACAGCAAGAGGAGAGAGGCCAGAGAGAGCCTTCAAGACCATGGAAAGATTTTAGATTTTCATGTTATTCTTTACTCTGTCAACCACAACTACAAACTATTCTAAATAGTAAGTTGAGATAACAATGTCACTTGACTGAGTTTTGGTGTCATGCTCCCAATATATTCCATTCCTAAGCTTTCTCAAAAAGATCGTATTTTATGTCAAAGTTCCTGTATTCTTTACTTAAATTTTTAAAATTGAAAATACAATATATGCATATGGCAAAAAAAATGTAAATAATATGAAGAGATATATAATGAAATGTACATTCCTTTTGACTTTAGCCCTCCAAACCCCTTTCCGGAGTCAACAAATGTAAGTTACTTATGTATCTTTCCAGAAATATTCTATGCCAATACATATATATATATATATGTATATATATATATATATATATATATAAATCTTTTTTTAAAAACTCAGATAGAAGGATACTATAAACAGTATGTTATATGGATGCAACTAGAGGTTATCATACTAATTGAAGTAAGTCAAAAAGAGAAAGACAAATACCATATGATATCCCTTATATGTGGAATCTAAAATACAGCACAAATGAACCTATCCATGAAACAGAAACAGACTCACAGACATAGAGATCAGACTTTTGGTTGCCAAGGGGGAGGCGGGGAGGGAGAGGGATGGACTGGGAGTTTGGGGTTGGTAGATGCAAACTATTACATTTAGAATGGATAAACAATAAGGTCCTACTGTACAGCACAGGGAACTATATCCAATTTCCTGGGATAAACCATAGTGGAAAAGAATATTTTTTAAAAAAAGAATGTATAGGGCTTCCCTGGTGGCGCAGTGGTTGAGAATCCGCCTGCCGATGCAGGGGACATGGGTTCGTGCCCCGGTCCGGGAGGATCCCACATGCCACGGAGCGGCAAGTCCCGTGAGCCATGGCCGCTGAGCCTGCGCTCCGCAACGGGAGAGGCCACAACATTGAGAGGCCCGTGTACCGAAAAAAAAAAAAAAAAAATGTATATATGTGTATAACTGATTCACTTTGCTATACAGCAGAGATTGTCACAACATTGTAAGTCAACTGTACTTCAACAACAACAAAAAAGTTTAAGTATGTTACATTGTTTTGTTTTAATTTTCAAAAATATATTTTGGGGACTTCCCTGGAGGTGCGTGGTTAAAAATCCGCCTGCCAATGCAGGGAAACGGGTTCGATCCCTGGTCGGGGAAGATCCTACGTGCTGTGGAGCAACTAAGCCTGTGTGCCACAACTACTGAGCCTGCACTCTAGAGTGCACGTGCCACAACTACTGAAGCCCGCATGCCTAGAGCCCGTGCTCCAAAACAAGAGAAGCCACCGCAGTGAGAAGCCTGCACACCACAACAAAGAGTAGCCCCCGTTTGCGGCAACTAGAGAAAGCCCACGTGCAGCAACGAAGACCCAGTGCAGCCAAAAATAAAATTAATTAATTTAAAAAATATATTTAGGGGGCTTCCCTGGTGGCTGGTGGCGCAGTGGTTGAGAGTCTGCCTGCCGATGAAGGGGATACGGGTTCGTGCCCCGGTCCGGGAAGATACCACATGCCGTGGAGCGGCTGGGCCCATGAGCCATGGCCGCTGAGCCTGCGTGTCCGGAGCCTGTGCTCCGCAATGGGAGAGGCCACAACAGTGAGAGGCCCGCATAACGCGCAAAAAAAAAAAAAAAAAAGAAATTTTATATATATATATATATCTTGGATGGTATGGTCATTTTATGGACCTTCGAATCCTTGAGCATGGTATATCTTTCCATCTGTTTGTGTTGTCTTTAATTTCCTTCATCAGTGTCTTATAATTTTCCAAGTACAGGTCTTTTACCTCCTTATTTAGATTTATTCCTAGGTATTTTATTCTTTCTGATACGACTGTAAATGGGATTGTTTTCTTAATTTGTTTTTCAGATAGTTTGCTGTTAGTGTATAGAAACATAACAGATTTCTGTATATTAATTTGTATCTTGCAACTTTACTAAATTCATTAATGAGTTCTAGTAGTTTCCTGGTGGCATCATTAGGATTTTCTATGAAGAGTACCATGTCTTCTACAGACAGTGACAGCTTTACTCCTTCCTTTCCAATTTGGATTCTTTCTATTTGCTTTTCTTGTTTGATTTCTGTGTATAGCACTTCCAGTACTATGATGAGTAAAAGTGGCAAGAGTGGGCATTCTTGTCCTGTTAGAGGAAATACTTTCAGCTTCTTACCATTGAATATGATGGTAGCTGTGGGCTGTCATATATGGCTTTATTATGGTGAGGTATGTTTTCTCTAAATCCACTTTGTTGAGAGTTTTTATCTTAAGTGGATGTTGAATTTTGTCAAAAGCTTCTTCTGCATCTATTGAGATGATTATAACAAATTCTTCAATTTGTTAATATGGTGTAACACACTGATTGCTCTGCAGATAGTGAACCATCCTTGCATCCCAGGGATAAATCCTTCTTGATCATTGTTTATGATCCTTTTAATGTACTGTTGAATTCAACTTGCTAACATTTTGTTGAGGATTTTTGCATCTATGTTCATCAGTGATACTGGCCTGTAATTTCTGTGCTCATGGATTGGAAGGACTAATATTGTTAAAATGAGCATATTACCCAAGGCAATCTACTGATTCAATGCAATCCCTATCAAAATACCAATGGCTTTTTTCACAGAACTAGAACAAATAATTTCAATATTTGTATGGAAACAAAAAAGACCCCAAATAACCAGAACAATCTTGAAAAAGAAGAACAAAGCTGGAGGTATCATGTGTGATTTCAAATTATACTACAAAGCTACAGTAATCAAAACAGTATGGTACTGGGACTTTACTGGTGGTCCAGTGGTTAAGACTCCGTGCTTCCAATGCAGGGGATGTGGGTTTGATCCCTGGTCAGGGAACTAAGATCCCACATGCCGTGTGGTGCAGCAAAAAAAACCAAACAAATAGTATAGTACTGTCATAAAAACAGACACATAGAGCAATGAAATATAATAGACAGCCCAGAAATAAACCTATGCACTTATGGCCAATTAATCTATGACAAAGGAGGCAAGGATACTTTGGTGGTACTGGGAAAACTGGACAGCTACAGGTAAGAGAATGAAATTAAAACATTTTCTCAGACCATATACAAAAATAAACTCAAAATGAATTAAAGACCTAAATGTAAGACTGAAAACCATAAAACTCCTAGAAGAAAATATAGGCAGAACACTCTGACATAAATCATAGCAATATTTTTTTGGATCTGTCTCCTCAGGCAAGGGAAACAATAGCAAAAATAAACAAAAGGGACTACATCAAACAAAAACTAAGACAGTGTCCTTTCATAAAGCAAAAGTTGAGACAAAGGCAGAACCTGATAATGCCCACCTACTGCACAGTGAATGAAACTATCAACAAAACCAAAAGGCTGCCTACTGAATGGGAGAAGATATTTGCAAATGGTATATCCAATAAGGAGTTAATATCCAAATATACAAAGAACTCATACAACTAAATATCAAAAACCAAACAACCCAATTTAAAAATGGGCAGAGGATCTGAATAGACATTTTTCCAAAGAGGAAATGCAGATGGCCAACAGGCACATGAAAAGATGCTCAACATCATTATCATGAGGGAAATGCAAATCAAAACTACAATGAGATATCACCTCCCACCTTCCAGAATATGTTATCAAAAAGACAACAGGGACTTCCCTCGTAGTCCAGTGGGTAAAACTCCATGCTCCCAATGCAGGGGCCTGGGTTCAATCCCTGCTTGGGGAACTGGATCCTGCATGCATGCCACAACTAAGAGTATGCATGCCGCAACTAAAGATCACGCATGCCACAACAAAGATCCCGTGTGCCTCAACTAAGACCTGGAGCAACCAAATAAATAAATAAATAATTTTTAAAACCAGAAATAACAAACAAACAAAACCCAAAAACAACAAATAAGAAGTGCTGGTGAGGATGTGAAGAAAAGGGAACCTTCATGTCCTGTTGGTGAAAATGTAAATTGGTGCAGTCACTATGGAAAACAGTATTGAGACTCCTCAAAAAATTAAACATAGAATGACCATACAATCAAGCAATTCCACTCCTGGATATTTATCCAAAGAAAACAAAAACAATAATTCCCAAAGATATATGCATCCTTATGTTCATTGCAACATTATTTACAATAGCCACGATATGGAAACAACCTAAGTCCTCATCAATAGATGAACGGATAAATAAGATGTGATTTGTGTGTGTATATATCTATATCTATGCTATACTTTCTAAAGGCTGTATTTATTTTGTTTACCAGTCTATTACTGATAAATACTTAAGCTATGAAAGAGGAATTTCATTTTTTTTATTCTTCAGCTTTTATAAATGTTACAGTGAATGTTTAAGTTCTACCCAGTATTTATACTATTAAATATCTCCGGTACTTTATCTGATAGCTCTCTTCAGGTAGCAGTTGGTGATTTAGGGCTTTGGTTCAGCAAGTTACGACTTTGGGTCCCTTAGGCTGGGTCCCATCAGAAATCCAGTATAACCCAGGAAACACTGTACTTTAGAGAAAGAAACTAAGATAGCGTCCTTTCTTAAAGCAAATGTCGAGACAAAGGCAGAACCAGATAATGCCCACTTACTGCTTCTCTACTGCAGATGGGGGTGGGGACATGTGGCAATAGTTAAGAAAATCTAAATCTATTCAGCTTCTGGAGACCAAATAGTGACTTCCATTGCACATTCTAGGACACCAAGAAAGAGAAACGATTATGGTTTCCTTTCAGAGAATCTTGTAGGAATAAAAGCCAAGGGGAGGAACATTTTATTGGGCAAACACCAGTACTTAGTGAGCAGCTACTATACATTGATATGTGAAGAAAAACAATCAGAAGACATAGTACCTGCCCTTAAGTTTGCTTGTGTGTTAAGGAAACAGAAAGTACCTTTTTAAAAAGACTAAAAAACACATTTATGCAAGACTAGGTACCATCTTGTAGGTGAGAATGAAAAGAAACTGAATTGTAATACCTTGCTGAGGGAGACAGTGCTGTGAAGTGAACACATTGATCTGGCCCTCCCCATCAAAAGCCTGGGATGGTTTGGGACTGGGAAGCTCCAGCTACCCCAGAAGGTGGGGTGAGGCATGGGTTAAAACTGAGGGGACTGATAGAAAGATTCTTCTTTTGCAGTAATAAGAACCATACACACTCACACACACACACACACACATCCTATGCAGCTGGATGACTTCCCCTCTTCCCCAACCACAGGAGACAAGTTTATTTTCTGTGAAATTTGAACCAGAAGATTTCAGCCTCAAGGATACTTACTTGGCACAGAAGTGGACAAGATGAGGCTCCTAAATGAAAACAGGGAGGTAAAGTAAAATCCTGCCTTCTAAAGCATGAGACTCTCCAGCACCCCTTCCCCATCCCAGCTCCCAGAAAAATGGCAATGAGCCTTATAGTTCTTTTCCCACCATTCCCACTCCTAGGTAGGGTGCTGAAGGATCCTTCTCTGGAAAATAAAAATTAATAGCTAACCCCAAAAGAAGAAATCTACAAACACTGATATTGTTTAGTTCAGCAACAATAACAACAACATCAGCTCACTAGCCAATCACCAGACAGTTAGGACCACGAAACCACAAGCCTGTTCAATCAGCTTTTTAATGCCTCGTTCTCAAATATGAAAAAAACAGCTAAGTATCATTAAACATTTAAGGAATGTCTCCAAAAAGAAAGACAAAACCTCAAAACAGAGGAGGGGAAAAGGAAATCAGAAGAAATGAAGACAATATAGAAAATAGAAGAAACATTTAAAAAAACCAAAACCCTATATAATATTCTCAAAGCTGAGATGATATTATATCCATTAAAAAAACATGTATGAAAAGGAACAAAGAATAAGAAAAAAGGACTTGGAAATTTAAAATATAAGAGCTGAAATTAAAAACAGAAGAGTTGAAAGAAACCAACTAATTGAGATTGAAAAGGAAGGGTAAAGGGTTCCAGAAGTAAAGGTTCAAAGGAAAAATAGGGAAAATGGAAATTATGTGGCAATTTGATCATATAGAAACTGTAGTAAGAGACTGTTGGAGGTGTGGAAAGAATTAAAGATAGGCAGGTATATAGATAATTGAGCAAATGAAAAACAATGAGGCAATTATTAACTCTAAAAAACCATTAATGGCAGGGAACAAAAATAATCATTCTGAGCACAGAAACAACTTAGGGAATTATCTGATCACAAGCAATTGGTGAAAGTATGAGTGGATTTCTTACCTGTTTCAGCGCAGGGGAGCATGGGATCAGCTCTCCTATTCTGTTTATCCCAGCATTGATTTTCTTCTTTCTATGCCTCTCCACTAGATAGAGGAAAAATTCATTTATCAAACCTTACAGTACTACTGCCAAAGTGTCTCATTCTCCCTGGGTAAAGAAATTTTAGGTAAAGAAATCCCTAAGAAAGTCTTATCAAATAGTATCTACTGAATACAAACAACTACAATAAGATTTCTAAGAATGTCATATTCTAGGTCTAGTGTTATGGAAATCAATCCATTTATTAGGATTTAAAATAATGGAATCTATAACAATTAAATTCAAATTATAAACACAAAGTGCTAATACTACATTACTCTTAGGCCATTATCATATTTCAAGGAATTATTAGAGACTTTAATGATAACTAAATTACAAGAACCCACTAGCTATGTTACTAGAAAGCTGCTTCTTTATAGCACATGGGCAAATTAGATCTTTCAAGACAGATTAAAGAACTTTAACACACCTTTTAGGCTGACTAGAAGGCATTTTTGGAATAGAAACATCTATTAGTTGTGACTTAAAATAGACAAGAAAAGGCACTGGTTTATTTTTTTCTATGGGGTCTATGCTGTTCACTTTGGCCCATCTAAGCTGAACAACTGACAACTTCTCCATTAACTGAGAAATGTTCCAGGCTTACGTGCTACAACTTTAAAAGTTGTATGAGAGGGGCAAGAAGATACAAGCGATGATCTAAATAGTTTTTCTATAAGACACTGTAAATAGAAAAATCAGTCTACTTTCTGTTAGTTTTCTAAAACCTTCCTTTTAACAAAGGACTTCAGTGCTTCTAAGAGGATGATCCTTCAGATATAGCACAAGTAGGTCTTGTTTTTCAAAATATATACTTTTTGCTTCATAATCTAGCAGTAAGAACATCCTTTCAATGACATCCATTTACTCTCTCTTAATAAATTACTATCAGGACATATTTATGGTCCCATGTGACATTTGATTCCAATAAAAAGATTTAGTTCATATGGCTAAAAAAATTAGATTTATTGATGTGGCCAAAAAGAAAAAACAAACCACAAAGCAATAAAGTATAGCTCACCTTTCTTCTGAATTCTCTAACAATAGTATTTGCTGTTATCTAAGAGCATAGTTTTTAATGTGTGTAGATAAAACAACAAGAACAACAACATTAAGACTCTATCCACAGTGATAAAAGGGAATTCAAAGGTAGTAAAGGCCCATTCTGGGGAACAGCAATGTCCTACCAGTGTTCAACACATCTTTCCATAGATAAAGTTTTCCCCAGGGTCCTTTCCTTAGGGAAGGGAAGATATTATTTATAGAGTAATAGAAATTGAGTCTAAAATATATATTTTTAGATCTGACTGTAGTCCCTGATGGAAAATAAAATGTTAAAAATGTACCAAATTGTCAATGTATGCACAATTACTTCTATAAATATTTACCTGGCTGTGGCCTATAATTTTGATGTTTGAGATAAAAATCAAATATTTTTTTCTAAATTTTTTCTTATAATTGAGAACTCCACAGCTTAATTTAAGACTGTTCACATTTCAAGTACCTTTAAGATCTACAGCCTGCTCCCCATTTCTTCCCTACTCCTCTAGGCAGCTAGCCCACTCTAGAATTTCTGCAGAGGTACATACTCTTCACTCTTTTCAGGAGGAGTATATCTGGAATTCCTCAATGGGTGAAATCACTTAAAACACTAGCTCCAGGGGTATATTAATCCTTAAATTATTTAATAGGCTGTGAATCAGAAAATGATAAGCCATCTTCATGAGACTTAGGGAGTATTTTGTCAACTAAAACAATATAGAACAAATTATTTTGTATAAAATAAGTAAGATACAAGGGTATATTGTACAACACAGGGAATACAGTCAATATTTTATAATAACTATAAATGGAATATAACCTTTAAAAGTTTGAATCACTATGTCATACACCTGTAATTTATATAACATTGCACAACTATACTTCAATATAAAAAATGCAAAAAAAATAAATAACCCAAACAATAAAGGAACACTTTCCTAAAATGTAATGAATAATGATTCTGTGCTTATAACATAAAAACACAATCAACTGCAGTATAATTTCATTTTGAATGCAAAAAATGCTAACAAATAAAACTTAAATTGCTGTTTCTACCTGCATTGTGTGTCTCCCGATTTTTCTTTCTGAAACAAAAAGTACAGATAAAAGGAATATGAAAATAATAGGAAAACATTTTACTTTATATTTTCAGAACCATAAAAATTAATTTTATGAATTTGTATTTGTTCTATCAATGAGAAGCCATTTGAAGGAAAATTTTCTTAATAATATATTATGGTATAAAAACTTAACTGTAGATACATCAGTATAAACTTAGAATTCACAATTTCTCAAAGTAACTACAATTCTCCATTTTTCCATACCCAGAAGTCATTTGTTGGGAAGTAAGTCAATCACTGAAAATCTTACCTATTTGAAAAATGTACTTAAGGGGCTAGTCAGCTCTCTAAGTGATGTGCCAAGCACAGCTGCCCCTTGAACAACATGGGTTTGAACTACACGGATCCACTTATACTTGTATTTTCTTCAATAGTAAATACTACAGTACCACAGGATCCGCAGTTGGTTGAATCCATGGATATGGAACCATGGACATGGAGAACTGTGAATAGGAGGTCTGGCTATACCCCTAACTACACACTGTTCAAGGGTCAACTGTCGGTGATCTCTTTTTTTTAATAAATTTATTTTACTTTTTTATTTTTGTCTGTGTTGGGTCTTCATTGCTGCACATGGGCTTTTTCTAGTTGTGGTGAGTGGGGGCTACTCTTTGTTGCAGTGCGTCGGCTTCCCATTGCAGTGGCTTCTCTTGTTGCGAAGCACGAGCTCTAGGCACGTGGGCTTCGGTAGTTGTGGCGCGTGGGCTTAGTTGCTCTGGGGCATATGGGATCTTCCCAAACCAGGGCTTGAACCCACGTCCCCTGCATTGGCAGGTGGATTCTTAACCACTGCACCGCCAGGAAAGTCCCTGTAGGTGATTTCTGATGTTTGCTCTGGCATCTGGCCAGGGGTAGGGATGAGTATGCACAGAAGACAAGCAATGGTACAGAAGAGCCTTGTAATCCCCAGGGAGGGAAGTGTGGTAGTCACTAGCACTCATGCACTAACAACTGGCATCTGAGCCGTCTTTTGCATTTATGTACCTTAGGTTATCCAAACTCTTACATTTTCTTAAAAGCTGATCTACTAAAAACACCATTTTTCCCTTTTATGTACAATTACTCAATACATAAGAATTCTCTAATAGCTATTTGGTAAGGAAAGAAAATAATGATTTTAATATTTAATAATGGAAGCGTTGGCCATGCAATTCTAAGCAGAAACATTGCCCAAAATGCTAGAAATTTTGAAGGAGGTATTATACAAAGAACCAGAACTAATACTGTAATAATGTGCATATTGGCATTAATGGTTTGTAATGTCACAAAATGTCTATTCAAACTGACTGCAGCCTAAGTGAACTTAGTATCCACCACAAAGACTAATATTGAATGCAAGTAAAAATTTCAGGAGAAACTAAACATTTAGCATAGATTAGCTATTATACTATTTTAACTACTGATAGTCATTTTATTTCTTACACTGCTAGTAGAATTTAAAGGACAGGTAAATTTTAATTATGTACCCCTTTCAGTTAATCTATTTATATTTATCCACACCTATTTTTGAAGAGTAATGGTTTTCTAGGCATCCAAATGAAAGTTCCCTAAAGAACTACCTATTTAGCAAAGTGGGGATTAATTCTGCCTCTTATCTGCCAAACTGTATTATTTTTGGACTGTGTCTTCATACCTGTGCTGCTTTTTTGTAGGAGTCTCATTCTCTGTCATTTCTGGCATGGTTACAGTGATAGGAACCTACAAAGCATGGAAAGACATGTCAGAAAGTCTAAAGGCATTCTAGTACCTTGGAGAAACTGATTAATAGCAATTTGGTTTGAATACCAAGGTGCTAAGAAATAAAAGTGACATCATGAAAAAGCACTGGATTAGGTGTTGTAGATAAGTATAAGAAGATAGGACAAAAAATATTATAACCAGCAGGTGGAGAACACGGTGAATGTCAAATGTGAGGTATAGCCAGAAAGTGCTTGAGAAGATTGGAGGAGAGAAAGGTCATTATAGGTTTGGAAATCAAGAAAAGCCTAAAGGGGGTGTAGATTTGAGCAAGACCTGGAAAGACAGGTAAAACACACTTGTGGGGAGAGTATGTTCTTTGTTCATGATACTGTTTGTTCATGACACAAAATTTAAAACAATGGTCCTCCTCTCTGAATGCAGAAAAAACAAAAGTGACAAGTACACAAATATATAATATTCCATATATGGAAGCAAGTATTCATTCATTTATTCATTCACTCATTTGCCAGGCTTCTTTCATTTCAAACTGCTAGAAGTCTTAAACATTACCACTTGAGAATCATTAAAATCTGAGTTTGAGTATGAAAACTCTATTTATATTTAAAATATCATGATACTAAAGAATATGTACAATATGGAAATATACACCTATGCCAAAAAGCCTGAAAGCAAATACATTAAAATAGTAATCACAGTTACATAAGGCCAGGAATATTATAGGTGACTTCTTTCTCTTTTCTGATTTTTAAGAATTTTGTAATGACAACTTTAATGCTTTTAAATCCCAGGGATTGACAACTTTTCAAAAGAGGTCTGTCAAGTTGGGATAACTGTTCTGATACACTGGAGGAGGTTGCAAGAGCAGTTTCCTATTTTCTCTTTGAGAGAAAAAGAAGGCAGCAAGTAAGGAACCGAAGTCAGCGTGAGTTTAAAATCTGGTTCTGCCATTTCCAAGCTGTGAGGTCCTGGGCAAGTTATGTAACGTCTTGGAACCTCAGATGCTTCATCTTGAAAGTGGGTCATAATCACAGTATCTAGATTATTGGGCTGTTTCAAGAAAGGAATGATGAAATAATGCAGGGAGAGGACAACAGCATGGTGCCTAGCTGTAGTAAGAATTTAATCAACATTAGCCATGGATATTAATGAGGTATTTCAGGTTAAGGCTTTAGCTCTAGAAAAAGTTCCTCCTTCTAGAAAGAAGGAGAAGTAGATGCAGACAAGGTGCTGACAGAAAAGTACTACTAAAGCAGCCTGAGGAGAAATGTGTGCTCTAGACCCATTTCCAGCAGCTTATTCCACCTTCTCCCTAACATTTATGAAGGTCCAGATCAACCTAAAAAACAAGTTCACATTAGATAACCACAGAATGACAATGTGAGACACGTGGGTAAATAAATCAATCCCTGTGACCTTTCTCACCCAAGGGCTTGCAGAATTTCTTCACTTTTGATTCCTGGCTTCCAACGCCTCCCGTTTCTGATCCAAATCTATCATCTTCTGCCAGAAGATGGTCTATAAGTTATGTTTTCTTCTTACTACACAAGAGAAAAATCAGTGAATGTTTATAGGTTTCCATTAGCAGCATGGAAAACAAGGACTAGCAACCTAGAGCAGGAAGGCAGATTTTCCGTGGCATACAGGATGATCCTGAATTCTCCCCACCTCTCAAAAGTTAATGAACCTGGTTGCTTTCAAAAGTCACTTCCCCATGGGTTATGAGTGCTCCACCCTGCACAAAGATGGTAGCACAGCAGCCATTGAACAGTCTCCAGGAGGTGATTCTCCCCTTTCTCATGCATGCTCAGTTTTCCTTGCCCTCTGCTGTCCTCAATTCTAAAATTATCTTTCTTTCAATCTCCTACTTCCCTATTCTCTCTTGTGTGAATGACTGAAAACTTACTCAAGGACCTACCGCTAAGGCACCAGGAAGACAGCCTTCAGATCTGCGCGGTCTGGGCTCTTAAAAAATGCAGATATGGGGAGGGCAGAATTCCCTGGTGACCCAGTGGGTAGGACTCCACGCTTTCACTGCCAGGGCCTGGGTTCAGTCCCTGGTCGGGGAACGAAGAGCCCACAAGCCTTGCAGCATGGCAAAAAAAAAAAAAAAAAAAAGCAGATATATAGGGGCTTCATCCCAGACAAATGAGAAGTGCTATGTAGGGCCCAGGAATCTGTATTTTCAACAAGGTCTCTGGGTGATTTGTTTACTTTTTTTTCTTTTTCTTTTCTTCTTTTTTTTTTTGGACAAACTTAGCTCCTCTTTAGGGCAATATTTCCTAAACATTCCTGATAACCTGAAGGTACTAGTTTAAAAATACAGATTCTCAGCCCATCCCAGACCCACTGAATCAGTCTCTAAGGAAGGAATTCAAATCTCTGAGGGAGGGACCTGAAATTTAATGAGTGCCCCCAGGTGGTTCTTATCAGGACAATTTGAAAGCACAGGCAGATACCTTGGTGAAATTTCAGCGACCTGACCAATACTCTACTGTAGGAGAGACTGTTTGGGATGTGGTATGAGAGTTGACCAGATAATTTTACCTATAAACCAGTAAGGTCAGATTTGCCTCATACCCACATGAGTCAGCATTTGGTCATTAATATCACAGTTCCAGTTGTTCCCCTGTAGCCCTTTTGCAAGTTTGCAGATTCATGTTACAATTAAGATACATGAACTAAAAGTCTTAATTTTTTTTAACATCTAGAATCTTAAAGTGAATGGCACTAGAGGCCTATCACATAAGTAAACACATTCAATAAACTTCACTGTGGTGAAAGCCAGTAGTTTACTGAAAGAGGAATATAATGGCAAATCAAAATCATCCAGTTTACCAAATGTCACTATAAATATCCATCTCAAAGCACATTTTAACCAATTCAATTAATCTAATCAGTGCAAAATTATTTCCATGTCCATTACCTCCTGATATTAAAATTGCATTCCTGACACTGAAAAAGAACATTTACTGGAATGAAGAACTATATAATATTGTCATAAATCCTTGTCCACTTATTAATTAACCTACTAATAAGGAAATGGCACTTTTAATACAATATTTATGTAAGTAAATACAAATATACCCTTTAAAATACTTAAAGTGCCATGAATTTTTGAAAATTGTCAAAACGTTACATTAGTAATCTATGGATTATTATTTTTCACGGTAAGAAAGAATTATTTTCTGAAATCAGTCAAACCCAGTGGTTCTCAAAATGTGGCCTTCAGATCACCTGCATCAAAATTACATCTTTTAAAACTTTTTTTCCCCTCAGGGTAAAGCTTACATATCAGTCAAATGCAGATTTTAGTGTAACATTCAGAGAGTTCTGACAAATGCATACACCTGTGGTGACACAACCCCTAGCAAGGTACGGAACATTATTATCATCAGAGAAAGTTTTCTCATGACCCTTCCTAATCAGTGCCTTCCCCCTACTCCCAGAGAGGTGACTAGCCTTCTCATTTTTTTCACCACAGAGCTTTATAATGTATTAACTGCGAATGCTACTGTTTCCAACTTTTACTCAACATGTTGTTAAAATTCATTTGTAGTTTGTTCCTCTTTACTCCTGAGTACGAATATATAATGTGTGTGAATTATAACCCAATTTGTTCATTTTTCTGTTCACGCATACCTGGATTGTTTCCATGTTTTGGCTACTATGAATAAAGCTGCTACCCAAGAACACTGTTGTGTAAGTCTCTTTGTGGATATAGTCTTTCATTTCTCTTGGTAAATACCTACAAGTATAATTGTTAATCACGTCCCCTTAAGTTCCACTCCTAGGTATTTACCCAAGAGATGTCACACTTTCTCCAGAGTGGTAGTACCATTTTGCACCGCCCACGACATAGAAGAATTGCTGGTTGCTCCACAGCCTCGTCAGCACTGGGTTTTGTCAGCCTGTTAATTTTAGCCATGCTGGTGAGTATATAGCGGTATCCCATTATAGTTTAATTTGCACTTCTTCATGACTAAATATTGAATGCTTTTTTTTTTTTTTCTGCGTCATGCAGCTTTCGGCATCTTAATTCCCCAACCAGGGATCCAGCCCATGCCCCCTGCAGTGGAAGCTAGAGTCCGAACCACTGGACCGCCACGGAATTCCCTTGAATGCTTTTTATGTGCCTATTAAGACCATTTGTAGATCTTCTTTTGTCTGTTCATATCTTTAACCAGTTTTTTTGTTTTTTTTTTTGTATGCGGGCCTCTCACTGTCGTGGCCTCTCCCGTTGTGGAGCACAGGCTCCGGACGCGCAGGCTCAGCGGCCATGGCCCATGGGCCCAGTTGCTCTACGGCATGTGGGATCCTCCCGGACCGGGGCACGAACCCGTGTCCCCTGCACCGGCAGGCGGACTCTCAACCACTGCACCACCAGGGAAGCCCTAACCAGTTTTTTAATTGCACTGTTTATCTTTATATTATTGATTTATAGGAAGTCTTTATATATTCTGAGTTATTAACTGACATATCTTCTGGACACCTGTCCTTTGTCTGAAATATATTTTGCAAATACTTTCTCCTATTACGTGGCTTGCCTATGCTTTTTCTTATTTTCTTTTTTTCTTTCTTCAAGTTCATTGATTCTCTGATTTGATTTGATTGATTTTTTGGCTCCACCTCAGGGCATGTGGGACCTTAGTTCCCCACCCAGGGATGGAACCTGCGCCCCCTGCACAGGAAGCAAGGAGTCTTAACCACTAAACTGCCAGAGAAGTTCCTACCTATGCATTTTCTTAACTGTGCCTTTTGGTGAGCAAAAATTCTTGATGAAATATAACATCACTTTTTCTTATCAATTTTTTCTTTTATGATTTCTTTTTGTGTCCTGTCCAAAAAGCCTTTACCCATCCCAAAGATATTCTCCTATGGTTGCTTCTAGAAAGTTTATAATTAATTATAAATTAATTACTAATTAATTATAATATTTAGGTCAATGATCCATATTATTTATGGCATGAGGTAGGGGTCAAAGTTCTTTGTTTTTCATATGTACATTTAGTTGTTCCTACACCATTGCTTGAAAAGATTTCCTTTCTTCAATGGCATCTTTGTTAAAAGTCAAATATCTGTAACAGTGCAGTTCCATTTCTAGGCTCTCTGTTCTGTTGCTCTATATTCTGATCTATCCTTATACTGTCACCACACAGTCTTGATTAAGCTTATGTTTAAAATATAGATTCCTACACCCCACTCCAGACCTAATGTATCAGAATCATGGGAGGGAGAGGTGCAGGAATATGCAGTTCTAACAAGCTTCCTAGTTGATTCTTATACACCCCAAAGTTAGAAAGTATTACATTACTTTAACAGTCCTTCCTCTAAAACTGATACAAATTGGTGAGCTTACAAATTAGGGTCCCCTTGGAAAGACCAGTGAACTTGCATTTGGGAAACCTGAGCTCTGTCTCAGATTTGCTACTCAATAGCTATATTCCATTTTATTTACCATAACCCAGGGCCTAAGTTTTTTCATGTGTAAAAGAAGAGGGTAGGTCTAGACTCAACTGTTCAAGTATGGATTGAGTATGTACACTGCCTAGCAATTGCAGAAATAAATATGAATACAGTCTAGATCAGGGCTTTCCAAAAAAGCTTTGTGAAGTGGAAAATCTACTTTCCATATCGTCACCACTAGTCACACGTGGCTATTAAGTGCTTGAAATGGGGCTAGTGAGACCATGGAATTAAATTTTTCACTTTATATATTTTTAAGTAATTTAAATAGCTACTTGTTGCTAGTGGCTACTGTACTGGACAACACAGGGAATGTAAAAAATAAGTTAAAAGGTGAAAGATGAATTAAAGGATTGGTTAATGAATGTCAGCTTCCTGGTTTTGGTATTGTCCTACAGTTATAAAAGATGTCACCTTTGGGTGAAGCGGGGTGAAGAGTGCATGGACTCTTTGTACTGTGTTTGGGTATTCCTTTGAGTCTATAATTATTTTAAAAATAAAAAGTTTTTCGGGCTTCCCTGGTGGCGCAGTGGTTGAGAGTCCGCCTGCCAATGAAGGGGATGCGGGTTCGTGCCCCAGTCCGGGAAGATCCCACGTGCTGCGGAGCAGCTGGGCCCGTGAGCCATGGCCGCTGAGCCTGCGCGTCCGGAGCCTGTGCTCCGCAACGGGAGAGGCCACAACAGTGAGAGGCCCGCATACCGCAAAAATAAATAAATAAATAAAAATTTTAAAAAGTTTTTAAAAGGGAATTCCCTGGTGGTCCAGTGGTTAGGACTCCGCACATTCACTGCCGAGGGCCGGGGGTGTGGAGGGCAGAAAGAGAACCTGGACCAGACTGTAAAGGAATTTTCTATGCCTAATGAATGTGTTCAGATTTTATCTTAAAATCAGTGGTTCTTGAATAGCAATCCAAGAAACTAGCCTAGCACCACTGGTCTGAAGTATAATGAAGTCCCCCGGTCTACAGTAAAATAGAAAAAAGGACAATGCAGTTAGGATATTTTTCTTTTTTATTGCTAATATAACTTAAGTACAATCAGTCACCAACTTAAGTTCACTGCTCCATGCTTTTTTGCAGGCCACAGCAGCGAAAGCCCGTGACCCTAACCACTAGGCCACCAGGGAACTCCTCATGTATTTTTATACATGAATGCAACCATGTAACCACCACTCTGATCAATATATAGAACATTACCAGCACCTCAAAAGGCTCTTTTGAGGTCACTGCCACTTAAGTCCCTGAAGTTTCTTTTAAAAGTATATATCCAGGGATTTCCCTGGCAGTCCGGTGATTAAGACTTCGCCTTCCAATGCAGGGGGTGCAGGCTCGATCCCTGGTCGGGGAGCTAAGATCCCACATGCCTTGTGGCCAGAAAACCAAAACATAAAACAGAAGCACTACTGTAACAAATTCAACACAGACTTTAAAAATGGTCCATATCAAAAACTAATAAAGAAATATATATATATATATATATATATATACACACACACAAAGAAGATATATTTCCAAAGAAGACATACAAATGACCGACAGGTATGTGAAGATGCTCAACATCATTAATCATCAGGTAAATGCAAATCAAAACCACGAAGAGATCTCACTTCACACCTGTTAGAATGGCTATTATCAAAAAGTCGAAAGATAAGTGTTGGTGAGGGTGTGGAGAAAAGGGAACCCTCTTGCACTGTTGGTGGGAACATAAACTGGTACAGCCATTATGGAAAACAGCATGGAGGTTCCTCAGAAAATTAAAAATAGAACTACCATATGTTCCAGCATCACACTTCTGGGTGTATATCCAAAGGATATAAATCACTATCTCAAAGAAATATCTGTACTCCATTCACTGCAGCATCATCCACAGTAGCCAAGATATGGAAACAACCTAAGTGTCCACTGACAGATGAATGGGTAAAGAAAATACTGTACTATATGAATGTATTATTTTGTATATTGTATGTGATATATATATGTATATGTATTATCATTCGGCCTTAAAAAAAGGGAAATCCTGACACTTGTAACAACATGGATCAGCCTGAAGGACATTATGCTAAATGAAAGAAGCCAGACACAGACAGACAAACACTGTATGATCTCACTTATATGTGGAAACTAAAAAAGTCAAACTCATAGAAACAGAAGGTAAAATTGTTGTTACCAGGGGCCAGGGGGTGGAGGAAATGGTCAAAGTGTACAAACAATCAGTTATACATTGAGAAAGTTCTGAAGACCGAATGTACAGCATGGTGACTATAGTTAATATAAGGTATTGTATATTTGAAATTTGCTGAGAGAAAAATCTTAATTGTTCTCACCACAAACGGTAGCTATGTGAGGTGATGGATGTGTTAATTAGCTTGACTGTGGTAATCATTTCACAATGTACACTTATATCAAAGCATTATGTTACATACCTTAAATATATGTAATTTTTATTTGTCAATCATACCTCAATAAAGCTGGAAAAAATATATGTATATATTCAGAAGTGTGCCACTACCTCATACATTGCTGGTGGGAATGTGAAATGGTGTGGTCACTTTGGAAAACAGTCTGGCAGTTCCTCAAATAGTTAAACACAGAGTTGCCATATAATCCAGCAATTCCACCTAGGTATATACCCAAGATTGAAAACACATGTTCACACAAAAACTTATACATGGATATTTGTAGCAGCAATAGTTTAAGAGTTGGAACAAGCGAAATGTCCTCAAGTGACAAGTAAATAAATGTGATATATCCACACAGTGGAATATTATTCAGCAATAAAAAGACATGAAGTACTGATACATGCTACATCATGGGTGATCCTTTATATTATAAACATTATATTAAATGAAAGAAGTCTGACACAAAATGTCACATATTGTGAACTTTATATATTCCATTTATAAGAAATGTCCGTAACAGGTAAAGCCATATAAAAAGAAAGTGGTTGCCAGGGGTTGAGAAGGATAGGGAGTGAATGCTAAAGAGGAAGGTGGGGGGGGGTCTTCAGGGGATGATGAAATGTTCTAAAATTAGATAACGGTTATGGTTGAACAACTCCATAAACATACTAAAACCCATTGAATTACTCTTTAAATGGTAAACTTTAAATGGTAAACTTCATGGTATGTGAATTATATCTCAATCAAGATCTTAAATTTTTTTAAAAACTGTTTGATAGAAGTCTCTTTGGGTAATTTGAAACTCTCTACCCATTCATATTTTTCATCACTTTGTACATCTGCTTTCTTTCAGCATATAATTTCAAAATTCTACTTAGTTACCAGTCATCCCCAATTTCCCTAATACGGGGAAAATGTGAAGCCACCAAAAAGTACTGGCATTTATTTAAGATTTAGTTTAACTTTCAGTGGCAAGTTGCATTTTCTTCCCACCAAGAAGCAAATTAGTGGTAAAGGTTAATTTTAATTGTGTCTTTAGATACTATGAAGAGAAAAACCTAATTCTTATAAAAATTTCAAGTTGGAATTAAAGTGTCTTAATTGAAAATATTTTATGGCACATTGCTTAAACATTATTTGTCCATGGGTTGAGAAAGATCTTTTCAATCTCTGTATTTGTCTTGCTGCTGTTTAACGCATTCCTAAGCATTTTATAATTACTTAAAATGTTTTAAGAGTGGCTATGTAGATATGCAATTTTAAAATATGTTCTATTTCTTTTTATGAGATCTATTATAAATCCTTAGTCCTCTCCAATCAAAATGATTTACACTACTGAACTAGAATATGATCCATGGAAATTACAATGCAATCAAGCATTAATTCCTGGTCTGGGTCACAGTCATTAAAATGTCAGGCCATAGGCAATGCTATGTTCTGTTTTTTACTTAAGGTGGGCATTTCTCCATGTCATTCAAAATTGTGATTACAGCATTTATGTTTAGTATCTTGGATATACGTAGGCTATCATCTAATTTAGTGCTTTGAGGCATCTTTGCTCTCTGTATTTTGCTAGATGAGCTACTATTTGCATTTATCTTCTCCAGCATTTTAGGTTAATAACCTCCTACCTGGCCTATGGGGTTCAACTCATTAAATCTTGAAATCTGGCATATATGTATTAATAGTGGGAATAGCACACGGGTGCTTTTCACACCCAAAAGAATCCTTTCTCTATGCATGTGGTTTCAGCAGCTGCTTTCCATCTTGGTGGGAACTTGAGGAGCTGTTTATGAGTGTTGTCTTCTGCTTTCTGTAAACGCTATCAGAAGTTCTAATTTTCTCTGCCGTTAAAGAAATATTACATCCTTTAACAATGTCTGTTGGCTCCCACCATCATGTTGGGTGTAATCAGTCATAGAGTTTTCATAAATGCCAACCTTGAGATGCTATGACATATATAAGAATATGAAATAATGAAGTCCTGCTTTTACTGTGCAGTTGAGTGAAACTATATTTCAAGAAAAAGAAATAAGCCAAGGGCACAGTAATTTGCCGAATGCAGTTTTAAATTTTTATTTTTAAGCTACATAAGTAACCTGTTTGTATAAAAAAGGTTTTTATTGAGATATAATTGACATATAACATTATATTAGTTTCAGGTATACAACATAATGATTTGATATTTGCATATATTGCAAAATGCTCACCACAATAAGTCTAGTTAACATCCATCACCACACATAGTTACAAAATTTTTTCTTGTGATGAGAAGTTTTAACATCTACTCTCTTAGCAACTTCCAAATATTCAATACAGTATTATTTTAAAAATCATTTTTGAAGAGTCTAGAAATGTATAAAGTTAAATGGAAAAGTTATTTAGCTCTATAATTGCACTCTTCAGGAATAACCACTGTAAACAGTTCAGCATTTTTCAGACCTTTTCCTTGCTCTTGCCCATACAAACTACAAATATTGATACTTCTGGCTCAGAAACTATATCATAATTAAATTCAAAGAGAACTCCATGCTTTAAAGCTTTTTGTTTTTTAATTCAGTTGCAAAAATAATCCTTGCTCTTTGTAAAAATTTTACAAAGTAAAAAAAAATCTGCTTTATTTTTACTTAGAAATACATTATGGACATCTTTCCAGTAAGTACATATCAATTTAACTTACTCTTTTTAATACCTGCATAGCATTGTGTAACATGGATGAACCATCATTTATTTAGATGTTACCCATTGATGAATACTCTTTATCCCTCTTTCTTATTTATTTATTTTATTTTATTTTAAAAATTTTTATTGGGGTATAGTTGATCTACAATGTTGTTATCCCTCTTCCTTTTTTACTTCTGGGTTTTGTTTTGTTTTGTTTGCTATTAAAAACAATGCTGACCAAAAAAAGGGTACAATCAACATCTTTTAAATTTTTCAGTCCAAAGCAACACAAAATATCTTATTATTGCTTAACTTGCATCTCCTTGAGGATTAGTGAGGCTGAATACCCTTTCACATGTTATAAATCATTTATATTTCTTTTTTCCATGATTTGCTTGTTTTTATTACCTTGACTTTTTCTTCCTTGTAATTTCAACTTTTATATCCTCTTCAAACTTAGGTAAAGTAAAAAGCTTTCCAAGAAGTTATATTTCTTCTTTTTTGGTTCCACTTTTGTTAAGAGTGTGTGTGTGTGTGTGTGAGAGAGAGAGAAAGAGAGAAAGAGAGAAAGAGAGAGAGAGAGAGAGAGAGAGAGAGAGAGAGAGAGAGAGAGAGAGAACTATTTCCATGCATTACAACTGGCAATAAAAAATTTTCAATTTTCAGAATTTGAGATCTTCTGTGTAGCCCTGTTACATGATATATTTTTGTTAAGTGTTATCTGAGTATTTGAGAAGAGTGTGTATTTTTAGCTCCTTAGGTATAAAATTTTATCAACTATTTTAAATTAAATGTTTGTTGTCTGAGTATGTATGTATTTTATTTTTAACCTTTCTGCATTATTTTGTTTATATTTGTTTAAAATAATACAAATCTGGAGATTTGTTTCTACATAATTTAAGAGCATTTAAAAAAATGAGAATATATTACAGTCACATTTATTGTAACTATTGCTACATTTGGTCATATTTTGCTTTTTTTCTCTTCCCTCCTCCAGTAAGTTTTTACTTTTCCTTGGCTGGCTTTTTGTTTATTTTCCTCAATATGTTCTTTCCTTCTATATCTATTCTATTCATAAATATCCTTAACAATTTTATGAAACATACTGTAGTGGACATTTGTTAGACATTTTCTCCTCTCCGCTCCATGAACTTCCCCAATTCTCACTTAGGTACGTACCCCTCCCCTGCACAGCCCTTGTGCTTTAGTAGTAGGCCTTGGCAGGTCTTGGCAAATGATTTTTTTTTCTGACAACAGTGACTGGTCTCTGACCTATCCAATCAAAGCAAAGCTCAGGACTTTTCTTTGATGATGTGGGTAGCTGTGCCCTTTCTCTCTCCAATTTAAAGAGAAAGCAGGTATTGCAAATACTGAACTTGCAGACATCTTGCAAAAGAGGGAAGCCAGTCTGAGGATGAAATTGACACACAAAGAAAAGCAAAGCTGAGAGGATAACGCTGACAGAAAAGGAATCACATATCAATAACTTAAGCTATACTAATATTAAATTTAAACAAATTTTCTTCCTATTAAAAACAGCATCTATGGTCTCCTCTTCTACCTATAGAAGTTTTAACACACTCTAATTCTTACCCACCAAATGCCCACCATCTCCCCTCTGCCAAAGACTTACTGAAATTGTGCAGAATTTTAGTTCTAGAATATTAGTTCTCCTCCTAGATATATATTTCATGTCCAACAGCTCATAGTTTTCTTCTTTGTTCTTTTGTATCATGTTTTGGAAAAACTCCTTGGTCTGATCTTCTAGTTCATTAATTCAGTCATCTATTACAACCATGCTGCTATTCAGCCTGCTATTAAAGTTTTTATTTCAGAAAATCTGTTTTCAATTTCCAAAAACTGACTTGTTATTGTTTCTTTTTCATAGCACCCCGCTCTTATTTTACGGAAATTGTATTCCCTAAAATCTTTCAGGATATTTTTGAATAACAAATATTATCTTTTATCTATTATATTCAATTTGTTTTCTCAAAAATCAATTCCTCTGTTTGTTCAGCTTGGTGTCCCTCTTTCACCCTCTTGATTTTCCTTAAATATTTAGTGAGTCTTGGTTAATCGAACTGATAGCTAAAGTTGGTTTCCCCAGCACAGTGGTTCTCAACTCTGGATGCACTGTAGAAATTAAAAAAAAAAAAAAAAAAAAAAAAAAGCTCCCTAGGTGCTTTTAATGGGCATCCACCACTAACAACCACTGCTTTAACATATGTGAATATCATTCTTCTCCCCATCATGAAAGTGTATGCTGATTATGAGAGTGCTGGCTATCCAGAGAATCATGCAGAGATGGAGGAGAGCAGCTAGATGGGTAACTTCTGAAGGAAGGAGCCCTACATTCACAGGGGCAGTTAGAAGTTCTCTGAGGTAGAACCCTGATTCTCTCTCTGGCCCTCAAGCCCAAGATGGAGATACACCCAATTTATATAAATAAGTTCTAGTAGCTTAGCCCAAGAGTAAACACTGTAATTAGCTGTTCTAATTAGGCCTCGTACAGTTGTTCTAAAATCCAGTAACTAATTACCTTTTGACCACTGTTACCATCTGAATATTGGCATCCCCCCAAAAATTCATATGCTGAAATCCTAATCCCTGAGGTGATAGTATTAAGAGGTGGGACCTTTAGGAGATGATTAGGTCATGAGGGCAGAGCCCTCATGAATGGGCTTGGTGCCCTTATAAAACAAGGCCCAGAGAAGTCGCTTGCCCCTTCCACCTTGTGAGGATTGTAGCAAGAAGTAGGCAGTCTGCAACTCAGAAGGCCTTCACCAGAATCCAACCATGCTGGCACCCTGATCTGGACTCCCAGCCTCCAGAACTGTGAGAAATAAATTTCAGTTGTTTGTAAGCCACCCAGTCTATGGTATTTTGTTATAACAACCAAAATGGACTAAGACAACCAACCTCAACTTTTCAAAGTCTCTGAGAACTGGGGTTTTCCACAATTGTGTTGGCAAAACTCACTTTTCTAGTGTTTCTCCTTTAAGCCTGTATCAGGTTGCAGATTTCTCAATGCTATAAGGTTTGTCATCAACCGGCTCCTATATGCTTTTCACTTCTCCTAAAGTCCTCAATGTTTTTCATCTTTAGATGACACCTTTCCCAGCTTTTCAACACTAATAAGGATGTGTCCTTATTCTCCCATTTTCTTATTCTTCTTATTTAACTGGATTTTTTTCATTATACAAATAAAACACCCTTATATTAAACTACTCCGATCATTCTGAAGGATTTAAGTTGTAAAAGTAGTAGTCTTCTCCACCAACTGTCCTCTTCAAATTTCCTATTAACACTCTTTAGCGGCCATGGCTCACGGGCTTAGTTGCTCCGCGGCATGTGGGATCTTCCCGGACCAGGGCACGAACCCGTGTCCCCTGTATCAGCAGGCGGATTCCCAACCACTGCGCCACCAGGGAAGCCCCCTATTAACACTCTTTAGTACTTTCTTACTTTTTGGCACTGTAAGATGCTCCAGACTCATCTTGTGACATATATCCTATTGTTTCTCTGCAGAAGCCTGACTAATAGAGTGGGTAATCAGTGAGCATGCTGCTAAAGGAATGAGTGACAGGGGTAAGGTGCAGGAGCTTTTTAAAGCTCCTCAAGTGACTCTGAGGCATGGCCACTGTTATCAGTAATACAGATTCTCTCAAGTTCCCCATATTCTTCACCTCACATTAATGAATGAATGGTAGAGTGGAATGAGACTAGCCTTTGATATCAGACTGAGGATCAAACCTCAAAGTTGACATTTACTGGCTATTCGGTTTTAAAAATAAGTAGTCCTTGAAGTCTTAGCATCCTCACATTTGAAATTGGGAGATTATCACCAACCCCTCAAAGAACTCTTAGGAGTTTACATGATAATACGGTTAATGGATCAAGCAAAGTGTCTGGTATGTAGCAAGAGCTAAAGACACTCTACTTGCCTTTCTTCCATTTCCCCCCTAATTCACTGGGAAGATGAAGGTCATGTGGTTCACGTTCCTTAACTGGATCCTACATTTATCATAACAGACCTCTGTCTATACATCTGCCCTTTCAGGCTACCAGAACATCCTAAAGCTAATTCCACCATCTGTGGAGAAAGATTCTATACTTGATTCTTTCCTCTTTAGTACTATATTCCCTCCTTAACCATTTCTCTCTTGTTTCCAAAATACAAAGAGTTTCCTCATATTAAACTGGCATTTACTGCCTTTTCTGTTTATCATTCCGTTTCTTTCCTCCTTTCCTATGAAACTTCTCACCTTTCCTTCACTGGCCAATCTCTTCTAAACCCCATGGCAGTATGCCTTCTGATTGCTCCTGCCAACCAAAACTGCTTTCTTAGAGGTCAGGGACTATTTTTCACCAAGTCAAAGGTCTTCTCCTCTCTGCGGGATTTGAGGATGCTGATCTCTGCCTTTTCTTGAAATTCTCTCTCCCAGGCTGTCTTCCTCTCTCCAATTATGCATCATCTTTCTCTAACATGAATCCTTGTCTTTCTCTCACTTTGACTTCCAAGGCTGAATGATTTTTTTGTTGTTTTGTTTTGTTTTTTGTGGTACGCGGGACTCTCCCTGTTGTGGCCTCTCCCGTTGCGGAGCATAGGCTCCGGACGCGCAGCCTCAGCGGCCATGGCTCACGGGCCCAGCCGCTCCGCTGCACGTGGGATCTTCCCGGACCGGGGCACGAACCCGCGTCCCCTGCATCGGCAGGCGGACTCTCAACCACTGCGCCACCAGGGAAGCCCCTCGCAGTGAAGCCCCTCGCAGTGAAGCCCCTGAATGCTTTTTCTCTATTTGCTTTTTCACTGCAAAGTTTCAAATTGTTTCTGTGTAAAAGCTGTTATGTTTTCTACAATAAAGCTACATTTCAACACTGATCTTGTTCCAAATCTTCCGTTAGGCAAAGCTCTCCTCAGAGCAATTCATTTCAAAACCAATAAACAAGAGTCTGTTTGCAACATGTCAAATGGCCTTGCCTCTTAAGAGACCTATTTCCAATTTCTCCATTTTATCAACAACACCAAAATTTTAACAAGACTTTAAACTCAAAAGTAACCTTCAGATCTTCTCACCGAATCCTATCAATTTGTTTCACAATGTTCTTCTCATGTTTGTTACTACCACCTTAGATGAGTCCCCATTTTACACAGGTCTGGCTCTTTTTAGCTCCCAGTCTTTTCCCTATTCTTCAATTGTTTTATACTCCAATGTCGCATTCATCTTTCCATTGCACTGTATCCCATCACATGCCTGTCCTGCTCCAGAATCTACAGTACCATTTTCCAGCATCTACTGTATCAAATCCAAACTCTTGGGTCCTACCTTTCATGACTCTACCTCACACTGCCTTCTTTATTGGCAGGGCTCACTCCATTTCTAACTAGTACAACACACAGAGGAGCAGGGTTATACAGCTGATCACATCATCTACTCTTCCCTCCTCCCCAGTTCAGACAGATTTTTCCCTGTGCTCCTTATCAGCTAGCTTATTTTTTGCTAAATCTATGCTATTTTCCCACTGACACAACCTTTCCACTTTGCTCTGCTTATCCAAATCCTATTAACTCTTTAAAGCCCAGTGCAAGTATGTCCTCTTCTATAAAACCTTCCCTAATATTTCCAGCTATCACTAAACCTTCTACCTTTGTTGTGGACTCTATCACTCCCACTTCTTAGCAATTTTGTTACAAAAATATATCCTTTCTCTCATATATTAATCTCTCCTTCCCTATTAGTGCTTTTACATTAAAATATATTATTCATTTTTTTCCTATTTAAAAGATTAAAAAATTTTTTTTTCCTTTTCTGACCTTGCCACAGATTCTAGATGTTCCTATTCTCTTCTCCCTTCCCACCAACAGGCTCCTTGAACAAGCAGTTTAGACTCACTGTCCTTTCTTCCTCACTTCCCATTCGCTCTTCAACTCCCTGTTACATGGCTTTTATTCCTAAAACTGTTTACATCAAGCTCACACATCAAGATCTCCACACTGCCAGATCCTATGAACTCTGCAGGAAATATCTTGGTTTTGGCCTTCTGGCAATACCACCAGCTCTTCCTTTGGACAGCTTCCCTGTCCGATTCCTGAGGTCTGATATGACTATCAGACATGGGCTCACCTCTGGGGCGGGCGCAGGGCTGACCAACAAGACTGTGCACAAGGAGGAAAAGTGGCTGAGGCTGAGTTAGCCCCACAGACCCATGTGATCCTAGAAGCTGCTTTCTCTGGTCTTCCCAAGGCTTCATTATTCTACCTTCGTTCACTTCCATGAACTTACCAGTTATCTATCCATAAATCCCCCTTTTTTGCTTAAGTTAGCCAAAGACAATTTCTGCTGCTCTAACCAAAGAGAAATTGATCCTGCAAGTGGAGTAGAGGTATAAGTGGTACCTCTCATGGTTACACTACAAATTTCTTCTCCCTGTCACCTGCACTACAGGCTTCTGCTGTTTAAGAAATTATAGTAGCTAAGGGGAGACTGCTTTCGCCAAGGGCCCCAATAAGGGCTTCATTAATTTGGAGGGAAGGCTGTCTGGGGCTCCTCATGCAGCCAGGTAAATAGACAAACGGGAAGTCACAAGGAGCATAGGTGGGAACTAGGAGAACCCTGGGACACCTCGATTTACTAATACTAGCAGCAAAATTACCACACTACTGCTACATTACACAGACAAGGTCTGCCAGGGCTCAGACCTCTCAGGAATAAAAGTGTGCAAACCACACATGTTTGACTCCAAAGTCCATGCTCTTTAACATACCACTTTCTACCATGACAATCTACTTGTAGCTCCTTAATCAAGAAATGCCCCCTCTCATTTCCATGCCTTTGCACCTATTACTTTGTTTGGAATGCTCGTATCAACTTTCTAACTGGGAACTCCTAATTATCCTCTTTGAAACTTTCTCTGATCCCTAGAGGTTAGTCCCAAACATCCTGACATAATACAGACTCCACAATATCTTAACAGGAAATACACTCTGTATGCTTACTGGCTATTCCTACTAGACCATAAGCTTCTAAATGGTAGACACCACATCTTCCATATTTGTATGCTCAACAAGTAGTACTCAGTATGGGAGTAATAAATGTCTATTGAAGGAATATCTGGTCTTTCTTAATTTTACATGGTATTAATCACTGCATCATCAATTTTGAGTACTTATATTTAAATTAGCTAATGATTATTGTGTTCAGTCCCTTATTTGATATGATGCTCTCCAGTCCTCCCAGTAAGTCTAAAAACTTCTTGAGAGCTGAGTCCACACCATTTACTACTTCTGTATTCTCTTTAGCACCTAAGAGTATTGGACACATGGTAAGCACTCAATAAATACTTGATGAACTGAATTAAGAACAGGATATTAGCACATTAATAGGAGCAACTTATTATGCCCTACTGATCTAATTAAAAGATCTGGACTTCTGAAGTAGTGCAATTGTACCCATATGGAAAATTTAATGAGAAAAAGAAAAATTATCTAATTGGACAGTTAACAGCTTTTCTCTTAGAGTTCCACAAATATTTTACAGATAACAAGAGTCAACTTACAGAGCTCAGAATAAAAGACTCAAGGCATATATCTCCATGCATATTGGAAGGATGATTACATGTTTAAGTGATCTATCATAACCATAATTACTTAAATTCCACTAATCCTTAATAAATCCATAATAGGAGTCTAGGACATAAAAATATTTAATAGTGAAATCAGTTAATGCCAAATCAACCTATGCTAAAGATGTATATGGTTATCTTTGCATAATACATAACACAACAGTCATTTACTCATTTCACAAACATTTTTTGAGTGCCTACTAATAAGTGCTATGTTAGGTCCCAGAAGTACAAAGATGAAGAGAACACAGTTGCTATGTTCATGGGGTTCTAGCTCCACATGCTGCAATGGTATTTAAGAATACAGTGTGAATCGTACCTCCTGGAGCTCTCAATGTGGATGCTCTAGGGGTAGCAGGCTCATGGAGAAGGTGGATAAACACATACTCAACGGCAATGTGATTAGTGTTAACACAGAAATAAGTACAAGCTGTTATGGGGCCACAGAAAATAATCAACCTACTGAAGAAGTCAGGAAAATACATGGAAGGAACTGACATCCATACATGAATTCAATGTGAGTTAAGGTGTGAGGAAGCTACCACGACAGAAACATCTGGGACCGAATCAAACCTGAAACTATTGTTGCAAGCAGAGTGGGGAGGTTTCAAAGCAAATCAATCCAACTCACAGCGAACTGTTGTAGAAGAGCGAAAAATAAAATACTCCTTGCCGTTAAGTTTGAGAATAATGAAACACATATACAAAAGAAGTTATAAATAAATGTATTAAAGAAAAAGAAAGTTAAATCACCACATGATGTAACCACAAAGGGAGTTTTTTAAACAATATGTGGATTAAAAGTTCAAAGGGAGCCAATCACTAAAGAGAAAGAGCTGTCCAGGAAAAAACCTTCATTGAAGTTTAGGGTTAGAACTGTTGTCACTGGGGAGAGGGAGCACAGGGAGGGGCATTCATATGCTGAGAAAGACCAATGTCATCAACAAAAGCAGGGATCTGAACTGCATATCTGTGGGACCACAAGGAGGCTCATGTTGGGAAGTAGTGGGGGGAAAGCTGGACACATGAGTGAAGGCCTAATTTAGAAGAGCCTGGAACGCAAGCCTAGTAGATTGGACATTGTTCTAGACACATTAGTAGTTCTCAACCCTGACTGCTGAATAGAAACACCTGGGGAGCTTTAACAACTACACCTACAGCTGAGGTTAACCCCACATCAAAAGTAAGAGACTCTCTGGGGCAAGCAGTTTGGGCATTAAAATGTAAAAGTACATAAGATGATTCTACTGTATAGTCCAGACTGAGAACCACTGGGTTAGAGGATAAAAAGATAAGACATGAAAGATATGGTTAAGACCCAAGCTTGATTCAGTCTCTGTTTATGAGCAACAATTTTGAAGCCTATCTCCTAACTTGAGTTAAACATTCTCAGTTTTCTGATGTTTCTTTTCCCTTGTTGACAATGCTAAGGTCTGAAAATAGGAAAACAGCAGATCAATTTCTCTTACCTGCCTATTTCACTGACTGCACAGTCTGCAACTTTAGAATTTTATTTCCATGAAATAAAATTCATGGAATTTTATTTATAGCATTTCAATCCTATGCTGCCCTTGAATCCCTGCAATGAGGTGCTTTTATTCCAAAGAATATTCTAGGCTGCATGCATGTCTGGATTTTATAAAACTTCTTTTTTAAATATAGAGAGAATGTACTACCTATGTATAAAAAAGTCATACTGCTTAGATTAGAGCAAAACGTGAGATTAAGTTCTTCTTTACACTGTTCCTGAGACAGGATACTGTTCCTGGTTTCTGAAGTGCAATGATTACAAAGTATTTTGCTTATTGTAACAATTACTTTTAAAGTACTTCACAAATAAAGGGAAACACCAAATGTATCCCATACAGCAACTCTGTACTACATTAAACGCGCGTCCTGTGTAGGAGGAAAAAGTCATCAAAGTGATTAGAGTGCATGACAGCCTGTTGATCCTTCAAAAAGCAGGTTTGCTTGTTTGCTTGGCTGCTTTTTAAGAAAAAGCAAAGGTACAAATATGCTTCAAAATCCATGTTACTCACGGAAGGGTTTATTCAAGAAATCTGTACTTTGATTAAGCAACTGTCTTTTTTCCGTAAACTTAAGTTAGCCACAACTGTCTAGTTTTGTGTGGTGTTAGGTCCATATATCTACTTAATAGTAAAAGTAGCATGAGAACGTAAGCTGGAAGTCTTTAGCTGGGATCCCACATATAGGTTTATGCATTCTCTTATCTCCAGATAAAGTTAATAAATTCGAAGGACCATATCCCACTGTAACAGTAGTGGGGGGAGGGGGAAGGGGACAGCGGGTATGGGAGAATCGTTCCTATTCAGAAAGGAAAAGAAAGGCTTCTAAAAAGAAGACGCAAGCCTAACTCTCCGACACAGGTGTCAGAGTTAAAAAGCAAGTCACAGGAGTCTGACCATTGGGTCCGAAGGAAATTCGGAGGGCAAGGAAAGAAGAAGGAATGAAGGAAACAGGAAAAGGTGAAGGAGGCGGGCAAAGGCCATCCGGTATGAACCTGAATGCCCAGCTCTTTATGCACCCGGGGCAGCGTGGAGCCCTTCTCGCCCCGCGCGCATGTCGGGGGTCGGGACGCAGCGCGAGCCCCCCACGGGCCTGGCACCAGGGGACGCGGGGCGCCGGGAGGTCGGGGAGAAGAGGGGTGCGCGCACCTTCGGCGCTCGCGCCCCACTAGGCTCCGCACGCAGGGGTCCCCAGGAGGAAGACACACTTTGCACAGCCCTCGCCTCCGGGAGCGGGGAAGGGGTGGGTGGAGCAGAGCCCGGAGCCGCCCCCCGGAGCCGCCCCCGCAGCCCCGGCCCCCGCCCCGGCTGTCAGCGGCCCCCTCCAGCAGTCACTCACCCCGGGGCTGCGTGGTCTCGGCCGCGGCAGCGGCGGCGGCGGCGACCCCAGCCTGGGTCATGATCCCAAGCGGGTTCCGCAGGGTTGTCCGACCGCCCGGGCGAATCTCTCAGTCTGCGGCCGCCGCCTGCTCCTCTGGGGCTGGGGGAGCGCGGGCCCAGGCCCTCCTCTCCCCCCGCCCCCGCCGCCTCTTCCTGCGGCCACTGCCGCAGCTGCGAGCCCAAGCCTTCAAGGCCGGAGACCCGGCGGCAGCGCGGCCTCAACTTTCCCAGCCCCCCTCCCCCCGCCCCTCCCGACCCCTCCCCCCGCCCCTCCGGAGGCCGCCGCTCAGCTCGCGAACAGCCTATCCTGGGTGCACCGCGGTCCCGCCTCTGCCACTCATGGCACCAATCCGATCCCGGGGAGGCTGCCGTGGTAGCCGATCAGAACCCGAGACGCCGTTGCGCTCGGCTAGAGGGCGGGAGGAGGTGGAGGGAAAAGTGAAGAGCGAACGGGCCTCTGGCGGCCCAATGAGGAGGGCCGGGGGGCGGAGGTGTGCAAGTTGGGTTGAAGGAACAGGAAATATTCTTAAAGGTAGAGTGATGGGCAGGACGGAAAGCCAGTAGGTGAATGGGAATGAGGTGGGCCTGGTTCCTTAAAGGGGATGCCTTGAGAACCTAGAAAAGGTGTTTTAAGAAACTTCTTTGTATCATGGTCTCTGTTCTGCTTTACACGTCTTCGGTAGGAGTTTGGAAGTGGAAAAACTGGAAAGGAGGAGGGCACGGAAGGCTTTCAGAAACGATTAGAGATCCTCTTAGCCTAGAGGGCAGGAAGGCGGGATGATGCCTCTGTAACACAGGAGGTGGGGAAGAAAGAAGAGAATGCAGACGTCTCCGGCTGCCATTTCACTGGAAGATCGTTGCCGACCTGACGCTGCTCAAATTTGTTGGCTGTGGTCATCTGTCATCTTTCATTAGCCACAAAGGCGGATTCCTGCGAACTGGAGATGACCCTGTTCAGAAATGTCCTGGGGGCCTCCTAGCTGGGGGAGGCGAATATGTGACATTCGGGGATGGGATTTGGAACTTCAAGCTTGGGTTCTTATGGACCTAAATCTGGGAGGTACAGAGCCGCGGGTGATGGCATGGAGACCTGAGGGTCCGCTAATTCCAAGATGGGTTTGGGGCCCTGGAACCGTGGTCACAACTCCCTTTTCCTGGTTTTACTTCTTATTTCATAACCCCTCCTCCCCTGAAACAGGTGTCCTCCACCTAGTGGTGGTGAAAGATTTCCAAGCGCTTCCACCACCAGGTTCGGAAATGTCCCAGATCTTACATGTCCAGGGGCTAGACCAGGCAACTTCCAGAAGGTGCACACAGGGCATGGCATAGTGGGAATTACTTGAGCCTGTGTACAGAGAAAGCTGACCTTGTATTGGGAAAAGGTGTAAAGTTAAACAGTAACCACACCTTATGTTTGTACAGCAGTTTAAAAGCTATGATGAAACAGAAGGCCTTTAGTGTTACTTGTAAACTACGGCATGATAAACAGCCTGGAAATTTTCTTTAACTCTTGCATCTCAGCATATCAAGTTCTTGCCTCTGAATGCATTTAGCATACCCAAATCAAAGCTGCAGATAAGAAAGACCCTAGGATTCAGAGCCTAATAGTAATGCTAATATAGCACCTGAAATTGTATAGAATTAGTTAGTATGTCCAGCTGTAGGAAATAATTTCCATTGTGATCAGAATATAAGGTATTCTGGTTAATAAACATCGTATCTCGGGTATGTATGATTTTCTAAGCAAGTGCAATGCATCGAGCCTAAAGTAAAATAACACAAATAGTTTTGACAGTTCAGAAAACAGTTGTTAAGAGTTTCTTTGGACCACCATTGAAAACATATGAATACCTTTCTGGCACAGTGTAGAGATGTTAAATAAGATAAATTTCTATTTGATAAAAGGTGGGGGTGGTAAATTGGGAATTTGGGATTAACAGATACAAACTATATAAAAAACGAGGACCTACTGTATACCACAGGGAACCATATTCAATATCTTGTAATAACCTATAATGGAAAAGAATCTTAATCACTTTGCTCTACCCCTGAAACATTGTAAATCAGCCATACTTCAATAAAAAATTAAAAACAACAACAGAAAGGTCTGAATGTTCGCTTTTTAATTTAATCCTCATTCCTGACTGAAGCCCAAGTCCCAATCATAGATCTCTTAGTTGACTTTGCCTATTCAACGTTGGTTTACAGCTCTAGATGAGAGGATGACATCAGAATATCACACCAGTCCAATTCCCGGCTAGCTGACATGTGCTTATAGTGCCTACACTGATAATAAAATATGGTGGCCGAGTGAAACTGGTCTCCCTGCCTCTAGGCCAAATCCATTCTTCACACCTCTGGAGTAAATCTGATTTTCACCCACATACTTAAGATCCTTCAGTGGCTCTAAAAGACTCTGCATGATTTACAAGCCCCTTGCTTGCCTTCCCAGTTTCATTTCCTGACACCTCTTTTTTCCTGTTCCTGGGGATGAAATACTAGGGGACGGAGGGGCTCTCTGGGCTCTGCTCTACCCAACACCTCCCTGCTCCAAGAGGAGGGGGTCGAGCAGAGTGTGCCTCCTCGCGGGGGACCCCTGCGTGCGGAGCCAGGTGGGGCACGAGAATGGGTGTGCGCGCGCCCTTCTTCTACCCAACCTCCGGGCGCCCCGTGTCGCAGGATGCCAGGCCCGCGGGGGGCTCACGCTGGGCCCCTAGCCCCAGAAGCATGGAGGGCTAGAGAGGCTCCAAGCTTGCGTGTTCTTTTTAGAAGCTTTCGGAAATGAATGGCAGCGGTACAAGCGAACGGTCAATTGTTTTCCAGGATGGTTGTAGTATTTCGCATTGTCAACAGCAATATATGCGGATTCCAGGTACTCCACATCTCCAACTCTTGATATGGTCAGTCCTTTTCATTGTAGCCCTATGGTGAGTGTGAAGTGGTCTCTCTTGATTTTAATTTGCACTTCACTAATTACTACTGGTGTTGAGCATATGTTCCATGTTTATTGGACAGATACACATCTTCTTTGGTAAAGTGTTCAAATCTTTAGCCCATTTTAAAAGCAGGATGCTTGTCTAGTTATTGAGTTGTAATAGCTCTTTGTACCCTCTGGATAAAAGTTCTTTCTCAGATATATGTTGTGCAAATATTTTCACCTAGTCTGTATCCTGGTGGCAGGGGGACAAAACCAAGATCACTTTCTTAAGGAATCTTCAATAAACTGAACATATTCAAAATGTACAACATGGCAGTTTGTAAGCACCTGTGAAACCATCTCTACAATAAAAAATGAACATATCTAGCCTGCCCTCAGTTTTCCTTGGCCTCCTTATTCACTCCTTCCTCTTGCCCTCATCCTGTTCTCCAGGCAGCCACTAATCTGCTTTCTGTCACTATACATTCGTTTCATTTTCTAGAATTGTATATAAATGGAATCTTTCTGTTTATACTCTTTTTTTTTTTGTCTATCTTCTTTCATTCAGCATGGGGTGGAGGGAGAGATTCATCCACTTTGTTGTGTGTATCAATAATTCACTAGCTTTTGTTGCTAAGTAGTATTCCATCATATGGATATATCATATATATTCACGTTGGTGGACAGTTAGATTGTTTGCAATTTTTGACTACTACAAATGAAGATGCTAGAACATTTGTGTATAAATTTTTGCATGGACATTTGCTTTCATTTTCCTTGAGTAACAATTTGGTAAATATCCAGTGGAATGGCTGAGTCATATGCTAAGGGTACCTTTTTTAAAAAAACCGCCATATTGTTTCCCAAAGTTGTACTATTTTATATTCTCACTAGTAGACTCTAAGGATCTGAACTGTACCATAGCCTTATCATAATATGGTCAATCTTTTAAAATTTTAGTCATTCTAATAGGTGTATAGAGGTATTTCCTTGTGACCTTAATTTGCATTTCCATAATGACTAATGATACTGAGCATTTTTCATGTACTTATTAGCCATTTGTATATCTTTTATGAAGTTCTGTTTAAAGCTTTTGCCCATTTTTATTGGGTCATTTGTTATTTATGGAGTTTTAAGAGTTCTTTATGGATTCTGGCTACATAGCCTTTATCAGATATGTGATATACAATATATTCTCCCAGCTCTGGGTTGTCTTTTCATTCTCTTAACTGTGTTTTTCAAACAGTTGTTCTTAATTTTAAGTCCAATTTATCAATTATGGCTTTTATGAATTATGCTTATGGGGTCATATCTAAGAAATTTTTGACTAACACAAAGTCACACAGATTTTTCTATTTTTCTTCTAGAAGTATTATAGCTTCATGTTTTATATTTAGATCCATGGTGCATTTTAAATTAATTGCTGTATATCACAGAACTATGGATGAAAAATTCTTTTGTATTGGGAAGTCCAGTTTTTCAAGCACCAATTGTGGTTTTTTTTATTTGTTTGTTTTTCTTTCTGGCTGCACAGCACAGCATGTGGAACTTCCCCTACCAGGTATTGAACACAACCCGTGCCCCCTGCAATGGAAACATGGAGTCCTAATCACTGGACCACCAGGGAAGTACTCAAGCACCAACTGTAAAGACCATCCTTCTTCCACTGAGATGTCTTTGTACCTTGGGCAAAAATCAGTTCACCATATATGTGTGGTTATTTCTGGACTCTATTCTGTTCCATTGATCTGTTTGTTGATCTTGACACCAATACCACACTGTTTTAATCATTGCAGCTTTTTTGTTTTTTTTTAATTCACTGCAGCTTTATAAGTCTTGAAGTCAGGTAGTGTATGTAAGTCCTCCAATTTTCTTGTTCTTTAAAAAATTGTCTTAACTATTCTAGGTCTTTCACATTTCCATATAGACTTAAGCTTGTCAAGTTAAGAAGAAAAAAAAAAGCCTGCTAAAATTTTGTATGGGATTTATAATTCAATTTGGGAAGAAATTACAACTTAATATTAAGTCTTTGGATTCATGAATGTATTCTCTCTCTCCATTTATTTGGGTCTTTTAAATTTTCCTCTGAGAAGTGTTTTATAGCTTTATGTATACAGGTCTTGCATATATTTTGCTAAATTTATCTCTAAATATCGCATGTTTATACTACTGTAAATGTTATTTAAATATCTAATTTTAATAGCTGGATGTATGATTGATATTTGTATCTTGTGGACTTGTTACACTCACTTATTTAGTCCTAGTAATTTTTTTTAAGTTATCATTTTCTACTACATCATATTATCTGCAAATAAAGACAATTTTCTTTCTTTCTATCCAATCTACCTACAGGCTTATTATTTCTTTTTCTTGTCTTACTGGACTGGCTAGGGCTTCCAGGGCAATATTGTATAGAAGTGGTGAGAGCAGTCATCCTTGCCTTTTTCACAATCTTACATATAAAGCATCCAGTTTTTCACTATTAAGTATGATGGCAGCTGTAGGGTTTTTACAGATACCCTTTCCAAGTTAATTTCCTTTTTATTCCTTTGTCATTGAAAGTTTTTATCATGAATGAGCACTGAATTTTTCTGCATCTACTGAGATAATCATGAGGGATATTGGTCTACTGTTTTCTTGTAATGTCTTTTTCTGGTTTTGGTACTAGTAGAATGCTGTTCTCATAACATGAGTTAGGCAATATTCTTTTTTCTACTATTTCTTGAAGAATGTAGAATTGGTATTATTTCTTCCTTAAATATTTTTTAGAATTCACAAGAGAAGCCATTTGGGCCTGAAATTTTCTTTGCAGGAAGGATTTTGACTACAAATTCAATTTCTTTCATACATATAAGGCTATTCAAGTTACCTATTCCTTATTTTTTTCTAATATTTGACTTTTTTTTTTGGTTATCAGCTTTATTGAGATATAATTCACATACCTTACAATTCACCCATTATGGTTCAATATTCCATTATACACATATGAAACATTTTGTTTATCCATTCAACAGTTGAACATTTGGGTTGCATCCACTCTTCGGCTACTATGAATAACACTACTATGAACACTCATGTACAAGTTTTTGTGTGGACATGTTTTAATTTCTCTTGAAATTATATACTTACATACCTAAGAGTGGAACTGCTGAGTCATATGTTCAACCTTTTGAAGAACTGCCAAACTCTATTTCTTTTTGGGTGACCTGAGTAACTTGTGTCTTTCACATAATCTGTCCATGTTATTTGTTGAATTTATTGAATAAAGTGGTTTGCAATATTCCTTTATTATCTTTTTATTGTAAGTTCTGTAGTGATGTCCTCTCTTTCTTTGCTGATGTTGGTAATTTGTGTCTTCTGTGTATGGGGTCGGGGAGAGTGGTCAGTCTGGCTAGAGGAGAGGTCTATCAATTTTAGTTTTTTGAAGAAATAGCTTTTAGTTTCATTTAATTTTCCTACTCTTACTGTTTTCAATTTGATGGCTTTCTGCTCTTTATTATTTCCCTCCTTCAGTCTAGTTTAGGTTTAATTGGCTCTTTTTCTAGTTTCTTAAGGTAAAATCTTAGATCTTTGATTCAAGATCTCATATACAAGCAACAAAGATTTAGCGTATAGCACAGGTAACTAGATTCAATATCTTGTAATAAACTATAATAGAAAATAATCTGAAATAAATAACTGAATTACTTTGCTGTGCACCTGAAACACAATATTCTAAATCAACTATACTTCAAGGAAAAAAAAAGATCTCATACACACATTTAATGCTATAAATTATCTTTTAAGCATTTAATCCTACAGCTTTGACATATTTTCAGTTTCCTTCTATTCAATTTTTTTCTAACTTCTCTTGAAATTCCTTTTTAGACACATGAGTATTTAGAAGAATGTTGCTTAATTTCCAAATATTTGGGGGATTTTTCAGATTTATTGATTTTTTCTATAGTTCTGGTGTGATTAAAGGATGTGGTTTGCATAGTATCAATCCTCTTCAATATATTGTGACATACTTACCGAGAGTTCAAAATCTCTATAACAGATTTGTCTATTTCTCGTCAGTTTCCTCTTATTATTAGGTTCATATTCATTTAAGATTATATTCTCTTGGTGGATTCCTTTATCATAAATATCCCTCTTTTATCCCTGGAAATATATTTTGTTCCAAAATTTACTTTGGTATTAGTTTAGCCACTCCAACTTCTCTTTCATCTGTGTTTACATGGTGTATCTTTTCCACCCCTCTTCTGGTTCACTTGTTTGCGGGCCTCTCACTGGTATGACCTCTCCCATTGCGGAACACAGGCTCTGGATGCGCAGGCTCCGCGGCATGTAGGATCTTCCTGGACCGGGGCACGAACCCGTGTCCCCTGCATGGCAGGCGGACTCTCAACCACTGTGCCACCAGGGAAGCCCGTGGTTCACTTCTATTTAAAGTGGGTTTCTTATAGGTAGCATGTTATTTTGTTTAATTCAGTATGAAAAATCTCCGCCTTTTAATTGGTGTGTTTAGACTATTTACATTCAATGTAAGGATCAATATGGTTGTATTTGAAGTTTCCATCTTGCCATTTGTTTTCTATTTATCCCATCTATTCTTTGTTGTGTACATTTTATACCTTGCCTTCTTCCACTTTAATCATATTGTTAGTTTTTAAAAGCTGGGTAATACTGAGATATCATATTTTATCATATTTATTGTGAACATTATTATACAGCTCAGTCCCTTAACTAATTGTGACCTTGAGAAAGTTACCTTCTCTAAGCCTGTTTCTGAAACTGTAAAATGGAGCTAATGAAAGTTCCTACCACAAAAGACTGTTGTGTGAATCCAGTGAGAGCATCGATCAAAGTGCCTGCCACATGGTAACCTTTCAGTGTTATAGTAATGAATGAATTCAATGCCAGACAGTGGTGTTAGGCCCTGAGGATGCACGTATTTTCAAATTCTCATCATTTAGGCAAAAATAAGGCCATACTTTTGCAAGCTGCCTTATTAGTTTCCTTTTCCATTAATTGTATTTCCTTTGTGAATTATGTCCTTTCACCATCAAAAGATCTCAATGTTTTTCTTAGGTATGAGCTCTTTAGACAGAAAAACTGTGTTAATGCAAAACTTTGCAGTCCCCTTTCTAATACACTTATTTGTAACTGTTAAATCTGACCATATTTTTTAAAACTTTATGATTTTTGTAACTTTCCTGGAGGATATGCCTATTAGAATTTTTAAAAACTTCACTCTTTCAGACATTTTTACAGGCATTTTATATTCTTCACATCCACGAATGTGGTATATCACCACTTTATCTCTTCCATTAATTCATTCAGTTTCAAAGGAACTTCGTATTTTGTATAAACTATAGCTTTTACTAATCTCTCTCCTCTGTGATCACTGTGAATGGGTTAGTTTCCCATTATCTAGCTGGTGAGTGCTGACAGTATGCTCCTGATACTTGTGTCTAGCTTTTTTTTTAAACTTAGTTGGTTCTGTATTGAAATGTTGAGATAACTTGGGCTTTTCAATTCCAAAGTTTTACAATGATCATTCATCTCTCTTTTTTCCCCCCACTCTTAGGTATAAAAACATTAACAATTATTCATTTTGTATTGAGAACCAAAGTAAAAATGGACTGAAATGTTTTCTCCAAAATTCTGTAAAATGTATTACACCTACCACTCCAACACAGTACCTCATGGCAACTGAAATAATGTAATGTTTGTTCCCTGTTAAGATCACCAGGGCAGGTCTGTGCCTATCTTTTTCACTGTTGTATCGTCAGTGCCTGAACCATTGTGGGTACCTTCTTTGACCTTATCTCTCTACTAAGTCCTGCAAGTTACAAGAACATTAAAAAAAAAAAAAAAAAAACACCAACTTTAAGGACTGGCAATAATCCAGGAACCATGCTCTAAATCTGTCCCAGGTTACATATTACTAGCTGGATTTCAATTTGGAGTGAAGAGACACTAGACAATCTCATGTAGGGAAAGAGGGTTTTGCAAGAGAAGGGGAAGCTTTTAGTATACGGTAGTTGCAGTTAAAATTGCAGGAGTGGGCTTCCCTGGTGGCTCAGTGGTTAAGAATCCACCTGCCAATGCAGGGGACACGGGTTCGAGCCCTGGTCTGGGAAGATCCCACCTACCACGGAGCAACTAAGCCCGTGCGCCACAGCTACTGAGCCTGCGCTCTAGAGCCTGCGAGCCACAACTACTGAAGCCCACGTGCCAAGAGACCGGGGTCCGCAACAAGAGAAGCCACTGAAATGAGAAGCCCGCGCACTGCAACGACGAGTAGCCCCCGCTCGCTGAAACTACAGACAGCCCACACACAGCAACGAAGACCCAACACAGACAAAAAAGAAAATTAAAAAAAATTGCAAGTTATCAGTGCTTCAACTAACCAACTAAATAAGACATCTGATGAAACCTGCACAGTATGAACACAGGTCATGATTTACTTATATGTAAAACAAATGAATTGAATCAAGTCCCTAATAGGTGGTCTTTCCTAGTGTCTGTCAACAGAAGAAGTTTGTTAGAGAAACCAATGAAGGAGGACCTAGGGAGGTAGAAGTTTTCTTTGGATTTTGATGCAAAAGGTCAAATTTTGTGGAAGGTCATTCTTATTCTGGCTAATAGTATAATCTCCAGCTAAGATGCCAGTTGCGCTAGTTTGCTGTTTCTAAATTGTAGCTTTCTCAAGGCAGTTTAGAATGGGATAGGCTGAGAACTGGGTGACAAGCAGAAACTCTACAAAATGTAACTTAGATGGTTTCTGTTGTATACATTCTGAATTTGTATCCCTTTCGCACTCCCTTTCATATTTTTAGTCTCAGCTCTTCTACGGGAATTAGGCTTTTTGTTTATACTCAAACCAATGTTAAAGAAAGCAAGTCAGCATAAGGAATATTCCTCTCCACCAAGTTCCTTCCAGTAAAGTCAAGGTCCTTGGAGGCTCTGGTTGTTATTTTAGTAAAGAAGCTGGCCTCTACTTAGAATGAATTCTATGTAAATTAATTAGAATTTTACTTCCCTTTAAAGAGACTATGATTTTTATCTGCCTAGTTCACTGACATATCCCTAAAGCTTAGAATAGGTGTTCAACAGATTGCAAAAACAATTTTCAACATTTACACCAGCGAAAGGCAGATAACTTTCTCACATTGGAAGATGGTAAGGATAAAGAAAGTCATTAAACTGCTTTTAGATTGCTATAAGATAGCCTTCATCTTACCAGATTTTACTGCTCTATATACTAATTATTTCAAGTTGTGTATTCAAATTTCACCTGCTAAGCAGTTATACTTGTGGTACCTGTTTTTAGTATAGTTTTCACTTTAGTATAGAGATTACTAATGACAAATAGGATTTAAGATTGTTCAAATTTTTATAGAGAAATTTTGATATCGCCAGTACGGTTTCTAAAAGATGAACTAACTAGATGAGCTCAGAAGTTTGGTCAATGAAACAAAGAAAAACATTATAATCAGATATCTTGAGGGTACAGCCACTTAACGTGATTTAATTTATACTACTTAGATTCCTTTATAAAGGATGTCTTGAGGGTTTTTTAAAATATTTATTTGGTTGCACCAGGTCTTAGTAGCAGCAGGTGGGCAGGCTCCTTAGTTGCAGCATGCAAACTCTTAGTTGCGGCATGCGAACTCTTAGTTGCAGCATGCGTATGGGATCTAGTTCCCTGACCAGGGAACGAACCTGGGCCCCCTGCATTGGGAGCGCAGTCTTACCCACTGCGCCACCAGGGAAGTCCCAAGGATGTCTTGAGTTCTTGAAGACAGTAAATAAATAAGAGTAAAAACCGGGGCGAAATTCAGCTATGTGGCAGATTAGTTTCAGTATATCAGGAATAACTAATTCCAAGTTCACTCACTCCAAATATCCCTGCACAATAGACTATTTTCCCAAATGTTGGATTTAAGCTTCCATCACAAATTAATATAAAAACAGGCTATAAGTCTTTGAGATTTAAATTCCAGCCTGTTTAAGCGGTGATTGATTCATACTAGCTTTATGCTCCCAGTTATTCTTGGAGTATGCTTTGATTCTAGATACTTTTTACCGAACTGTTTTAGAGAATTGAAAAGGTTGAGAACTTCTGCCCCAGTAACAGATTACGTATTCTCTTCACTTAAAATTCCTCAGTGTTCCAGCAAGATAACTATACCTATCAATACATTTAAAAATCTGACTCAAGCCTTTTTTTCCATATGGCTATGCTACTTGGCTGTATCTTAAACTAGGACTAAATTTCTGTAGTACAGCACTGTAAAGTCCAATTCAGGACCCTCTGTCATATGGTTTATTCCCTGAAAATTTCTCAAAGGCTCATCACTCCTACTCATCCCCACAGTACTCAACTTCCCAGGAATGTTCAGATCACACAACTAGAAAAGCACGACCTGGAAGACAGATTAGTGAGCCCACACAGTTGAAAACTCAACCCAAAGAGCAGAACTTTTAGGTCCACTCCCTATTTCTTTAACATTCTTTTTGCAAAATTAATTAATTAATTAACTTATTTGGCTGCACCGAGTCTTAGTTGTGGCCCGTGGGAGATCTAGTTCCCTGACCAGGGATCAAACCTGGGCCCCCTGCACTGGGAGCACAATCTTAGCCACTGGACCACCAGGGAAGTCTCTTCTTTAACATTCTGAATATCGGTAAAGTGCAATGCTTTCTAACCCTCATTTAGGAAATTAAGCCCTTCAAAGTTAAGATTAACAGAACCTTTCCAACTTCCCTGTGTTGGCTGTCAATAAAGCCCGACATTTTCTCCAAACATGACATGGTAGCCGGGTCCACTGATTCCCACCTCCTGGTATTAATATCCTTGTGTATTCCCCTCCCACACTACCAGGCTAGTACAATGGCTGGTCTTTGTGACCAATGCAATATGGCAGAAGTAATAGGTATGTCACTCTGAAGGTAGGTCATACAAGAGTATGGCTTCTGCTTATTCTCTTGGATCACTTGCTCTGGGGCAAGTCAGCTGCCAGCTGTCACTCAGGCAGCCCTGTAGAGACACCCACATAGTGAGGAACTGAATCCCTCCAACTAAGTGAGTCAGGCATCTCCGAAGTGGCTTCTCCAGCCCTGGCTGACAGTCCTGTAACCTGATGAGACCTTAAGACAGAACCATGTAATAACTAAGCTGCCCTTGGATTTCTGACTCAGAAACTGTGGGTGATGATGCATGTTCATTGTTTTAAGCTGTTAAATTTGGGGATGACATGATTAAGACACATCGGGCAAAGATCACCCATTGTTTCTTGAATGGAATAAGCAAAATTCTAACACTTTTGACTAAGATATTGAGTTAATTTTGTTAAAGACAAAATTCTAAATTCGTATGTTTGGTACTCAGAAAAAACTTAAAAAGCTATTCCCAACTCACTCAACTAAACTCCTTCCTCACTGTTAACAGAAAGAAAAAAATCTGAATATGTGTTATCTCTAGTCAATGCACACTGCTAATTAGCTCACAGCCTAAAGTGTCAGGTGATTTTAACAATTGCATTCAAAATATAGTAGCAGTTAAGACAGCTCTTCAGATCTTATTTTTTCTCTCATTGAGACTGAACTGCAGATACCAGGCAGTGTTTCTAGCAAGTTCCAAAAGGTCTGAATTACGAGGCCTTGATTACACTGGCCTATTTTAATTAGTTTTAAATTAGGTCTTAAAGAAAAGTGAAAGTACATAAACCAGTATGGGCAACAGTAAACAATGACTACATATAGCTGCTGATCTCAGAATTCAACACAATGCATTTACATTTCTTTGACATTTACCAGACATCACAGATTACTACCAGAACATCATGTAAGTTTATTTCAGATGTAACAGCAATGTTAAAATCAACAAGTTTAAATCTTAACTGCACCAAGTAAACTCAGCTATTTAAGTATTTTTAAAGTTATTCCCTCCAAAAAACTGAGGGAGCTTTTCTTTTCCACCCCATATGTCATGGTTTCCCAATAGTTCTATTTTTGGAGGTCTTTCAATTGATGAGTAAGCCGCTTTGGGGATATTTCAGAACTTCTTTCCCCAAATGAAAACTAATCTGGACAAATTATATATTGCATAGATTTCTCTGCAGATTCTTTTCTTTAGAACCTAAATGCAATTACCATACAATAAAATGTTTATCTATTTGCCCTACAGAAAAAAACTATCTGCCCTGAAAAATATGATGGATATATCCTGTGATCTTCCAGTTAACAGAACTGTTTTACCTCAACGATAATTTTTATCAAAATAACCAACTGAACATGGGACATTATTTGCCTTTACTGACTCATAGGCACATGAACTAGTGCCCAGCTTCTACCTCTTCTACATCCTCCTCCTCCATAAGTGGATGGAATTATTTCATGTAAGTTTGATGTAGGACAATTCACCCTTTACAAACACAATTTAGGTTAAAGTCAGTGACTAGTGTGGAAAAAGAAACACTAAAATGATAGGGAGCCTACACACTCAATTCAAAATTTAATATTTTTTCCTCCATAAATAATATGTACTTAATTGTCATGAGGCAGCTATTCGGTTTTCATTAACCACATTCAGGGATACATTCATAGGACTGATTAGATAGTCCAGGTGAAATGGTTATAGAAATAGAGGCAGTGTCATCTCACAAAACTCATTTATATATCAAAATCTATTTTGATATGCGAAGTTTACAAAAAGGTTGAATCTTCAAACTAATTATGCCTTCTGTAACTCAAGCACTCTTCTCTTGGCAAGAGCAAGCTGAAGCTTATCCATGAAGGTAAAGGTGCTTAATGCTAAACTTTTCTTCTAAGCTTAGATTTGGACTGCTTAAGAAACTGATACCCAAGAAACCAGCATGGTCTTTCTACATTTTTACTATCTTAAGATTATAACCCTATAAACTCATTTATCAACTATCTTCCTTTTCTACATTATTCTTGGCACTCAACTAAGACTGCTGAAGTCTATTGTACCTTGTATTTTTACATTCTCAAATAAGAACTTAAGATTATAAAATGTGCATCAACATTGTGTAAAATAATTTTGTCATTCAACATATTTGAAGAGATGAAACTTTTTGCCAGGATTTACATAAGAGGATAAATATTATGAATCAATCTTCCTTTTAAAGTCAAATGACAGAAAATTCAAGCTCTGTGCATTGTTTTAAAGTCTAATGAAAACATTTCTTGGGCCACCAGTATTGGCAATGTAGAAAATTTTAAATATTGGAGATGGGATTATGGAGGAAAACATGAAAATTTCAGATGTCTTCTATCCTACAAAAAGTTATCGACCCGTCAAAGCCACTCCCTATGTGCCAGGAAACGATCTGGCATAAACCAGTCCTGTCAGTAGAGGAGGTCACAGTGACATTTGCATTATTTAGACTTCTACTTTTTCCAAGAATAGAAGCAATATGTTTAATAATTCCCCCACCCCCAAATCCTTAAACTCAATATCACAGGCACAGAATGTAAGCAAATCTGGGATGTTCTCCAACAGATAAGCAATTAGCACAGCTATGTTATTCTCAAAAATACTGTCTAGATAGTCCTTCCTCTAAAATCAAATGCTCAGTGGCCACACTTCTAACAGTCTGAATTAGCTGACATTTAATGCATTTGTTGTGCCACAAGTCCATCTAAGCTTCCTTTTAGGTATTTTTTAACATGTCCAAGAGACAACACCTGCTTCAGGTTTATTTAGGGGCATTGACCTATAAGGACATCAACTCCATTTTTAAGGTCTGACTAACTATTGTGGATTTACTGAAGAAAAAGGACAGGAGAAAAAAAAGCAAATCACAACAAACCTCTTTAGGTCAGTTAAAGGCCATTATCTCTAGCTGGGATATTAAAAAAAATTAATCTCACCAGCCCACACTCCTAAAGTTAATGCCACTTCTAACAATCAACAGCAGGAAAAATAAACCTGCTAACAACCAGCCCACTCATTAGCAAAAAGCGGTTTAACTCAAATGCTGAGACCAAAGTATAATACTACCTACTCAGACTGTTCCACCCACCGTCAGCCACCAGTGAGGAAGGAAGAAATAAATGCTTAACAGAACAAAATAAGCTTAGTACTTCTTACAAGGATAACAATGGTCCGACTCCTGAGCTAATACTCAGAAGGACAAAAGGTGGAGTGAAGGCAATGTATAGGGATTAGTATCCCACAAAATCTTGAAAATCCCAAAGTACCACAAACACACTAAACTTGTCTATGAGTCAGAGAACAAGATATTGCTGCTGCTGCTTCTTGTCCTTTGAAATATACAATATTTTGTAGGCTCTGCCCTTCAATGTGAAAGCAGGACATTAAAAAAAAAAAAAATGAAATTGACACTCAAGTTTTTGGGACCATATATCTTAACTGTGAAACTAAACAGATCTCTATACCTTCTCCTTCCTACAATCAAGCCACCTCACAAAAATAAGAAAACTAAAACAATCCAAACATGATTAATAAGTCCTTAAAAGTTTAAAACTTTTAGAGGAAAGGGAAGGAAGTTCTGAAAGGAGGAAACACAAGAACAAGGAAGGGGGAAAGGTTTAAAAGAAAAGGTGGGGGGGAATCAATGGGCCTCTCTTTTATTTGGCGACAAGCAAGTGCAAGAAAGTTCATCTGTAATTTGTTCAGTTGTCTGTCTTTTGCACATCTGCGTTCTGGCCAGAAGGGACTTTGAGGTTTTTCTGCAGCACATGAGCATCAGCGGGCTCTATCCTCTTATAGTAGTTCTTCTTTGTCTCAATAATCTCAAAGCCAAACTTTCTGTAGAAGTCAATTGCAGACTCATTGCTGATCTGGACATGCCTGAGATACAAGAGGGTATTGGAAAAAAAAAAAAATTAAGATTCCATCAGCTTCTATGTGTCCTCCACAGACAGCTATTGGTTGGAGCTGGAATACTGCAGACCTTTGTTAGACTCTCTTTACAATACTAGTTATCAACAAAGATTAGGTATTCATTTCAGAGAAACTTTGATGACAAATTCATACTTCTAACCTAACTCTTAATCTAACATTTGGAAGACAGCTAGCTGAGATTAGGAAATGTAGGAACAGTGTTTATTCTTAAAATCAACAAAGGTTAAAGTATCATAACATTTTTTATTTCAAGAGGAGAAAAGGTTCCTGTAACTAGAAGTGCATAAATAACTATAGGGATGATTCAAAGACCATAGTAACACATTAAAAAATAAACAAACAAAACCTAGGGTCTCAAATGCCTGAATATATCTTTCTGATTGATAAAAAAACACGTTAGATTTTAAAAATAATTTGTGCTTTCTCAATTTCTCCTCAAAATAGCATTATATAATTTAATCTCTCCCAATGCCAAAGTGAAAATGAGAATAATCTCAATATCTGTATTATAAAGAATCCACATAGGGAACTATATTCAATCTCCTGGGATAAACCATAATGGTAAAGAATATTAAAAAAGAACGTATGTATGTGTATAAGTCACTTTGCTGTACAGCAGAGATTGGTACAGCATTGTAAATCAACTATACTTCAATGAAAAAGAAAGAAAAAGAATCCATAGTTGCCATCTTAGCCTTACTCTTAAGATTCAAGTATAAATCAGCTAGGTACTCTCTGATTTTGATGATTAAATTCTACTACTAATGAGCATGTCACTGAGAGCCTTGAACAAAACTCAGAGTGCAAACAGATGGCATGATAAAAATAATATTAATGGTATTAATTTATTAAATTCTGAATTTGAGTTTTAATCTTGGTTTCACATATGTGACTTTAGAGCTCCCACCCCAATGTAATAAAGCAAAACAAGAATGTTTTATCACAGGTTCCTTATCTATTATTAAAACAAACTTCATAACTACCACTTCCATGGTATTTCCCAAAGACAATAAGTGACCAGATTTTAAATTTTCTAGTAAAGATTTCTATTGCCAATTTATTAAATTATTTAGATAAGATCATTAAATGACTTTACTTACAGATAGATGTTGTCAAAAGTGCCATCTTTTTCACAGATGTTTAAGACATGATTTAACATTTTAGTTCCTATTAACAAGACAAACAACAATTAAGTAATCTCATAAAAATCAATCTTTAAACTAAACATCTTACTGAGTCCTAAAAGAATTTGAGGTAAACACCAGACATCCTGATTTTCCACAATTTTTTTCTCTCTACACTACCTACTGTGTTTAAAACTGCTAGCAGACAAGCAATCTTTATATACAGCCCTTCCAGGAAGAAGGAAAACAGAAAAAGCAAAAGGGGTATTAATAACAAATCTATTTATATATAGGGCTTTCAATTGAATTATATTCAACTGACATATAAAACAGTTCTTTTCCACCTTACTTTATATAATTCAGTAACCCTTTCCCAGTATTCCTAGAAGAAATATTGTCTTAGTGGGGCCAGGAACAGTACCAATGTATTTATGCTTCTTTAAAGAAAAAAACAAAACAAAAAACCACAAATAATTTTACCTATTCCTAGCCTTCGGTATGGTGCCAGACATCCTAGTGTCATGATGTAAAGTCTCTTCTGATTCTGTGAATGATCCACCCTACAGCATACTGCACCTACTGCAATATCATTGAAATAGGCTGCCACGGAAAATATAAAGATATAAAGTTTAGCAGAGAGAATAACATATTTTACTGAATCTTTCCCTCCCCTTATACGACTAAATTGTTGTTATTAGCATTAATTAAATTTTATCAGCTACTCAATAGCCTCAAAAATATCCTATACCTTAAGAATTTAAGACCCCTCTTAAATATGTGAAAACACAGACACAGCCTAAATAAGAAAAGATATTTAACATTTCCTTTTGAAATTCAAGTATTTTATTTTATCTTGATTTTTCTCAGAACCTGGATCACCCCCATTTCCTCACTTGTAAAACAAGGAGATCAAATCAGTTAACTCTTTTTTTGCCCTGATATTAAAAACTAGAGGTCAAGAACATGAATAAACAAATGAAGGGAAGAAGAAAAACCATATCATACCAAGTTTTGCTAGCTCGCCAACCTCCAGCACATCCTTATAGAACTTGTCATTGTAGCTGACTGGAAAGATCACCTGGTTTAATCTCTTCAACTGCTTAATATTGTGTGGTGTCACATCTCCCAGCTCGATCCGGCTACTGGAACAAACCAAAATGTACTCAATAAAATATAATTAGCTTCATTTGTTAAGATGGACATATTAAAAGGGTACCCAGTCTTTTTTACATGACTTATAAATCCAACCCTTTCACAGTAATCTTACACTCCTATGAAGATCACCATTTATAAGCAGATTTTGCCAGTCATTCCACCCAGGTTCCAACTCCTAGCTTTCATACAATTTTATACATTTAGAGACAAATACAGTAAACAACAATTACTAAGAAGGCCAGAATAATAATCTACATATAAATGCTGCAATTTTCTGAAAAATTTAAAGACATCTATTACTGACCAAAAAGACTGATGATACCTAATTGGCAAAGGGGTGACAAGTAAGATATTTATACTCTGCTGGCAGAGATGTAAATAGATACAATATCTCTGGAAGACAATCTACAACTATGTACTAAAAAGCCTAAAAAGTACACCTCCTTTGTCAAAGTATCCCCACTCTAGGAATTTATTCTAAGAAAATAATCAAAATATGCAAGAATCAGGACGTCCCTGGTGGCACAGTGGTTGAGAGTCTGTCTGCCGATGCAGGGGGACAAGGGTTCGTGCCCCAGTCCGGGAAGATCCCACGTGCCGCGGAGCGGCTGGGCCCATGAGCCATGGCCGCTGAGCCTGCGCGTCCGGAGGCTGTGCTCCGCAACGGGAGAGGCCACAACAGTGAGAGGCCCGCGAACCGCAAAAAAAAAAAAAAAAGCAAGAATCACGTGTATTCTGGTCACTGGACACAGGAACCACATACACCAGAGTCACAGAGGGTGGCGACCAAATCCAGATTCCTGGACGCCCCACCCCCACCCCCTTCAGAAGCAGAGTCTCTGGAAATGGAACATGGGAATCTACATTTCAGAAGCAAAACAAAACCAACCAAACAAAACAAACCCCAGCTTGAAAACTATTTATCAAGAACACAACAGTAGCATTGCTAAGTAACCATACTTAACCAAAACAATCGGTTCCATGGGAAAAGGGATAACCACTAAAAAGTTTCAGACTCATGGTAATAAAGTTGATTTGACTACAGAGCTGTCAACAAATTTTTAAGCGCTCTAATCAATCTCACCACCACATGCTAAAGGTAGATCAAAAGTGACAAGACAGGGCTTCTCTGGTGGCGCAGTGGTTGAGAATCCGCCTGCCGATGCAGGGGTCACGGGTTCGTGCCCTGGTCCGGGAAGATCCCACATGCCGTGGAGCAACTAAGCCCGTGAGCCATGGCCGCTAGGCCTGCGCGTCCGGAGCCTGTGCTCCGCAACGGAGAGGCCACAAAATAAAAGTGACAAGACAAACCTGAATAGCATCTACACAATTTTTCTTCC